>NC_048299.1:149785240-150052317 GCF_013100865.1 Trachemys scripta elegans
AGCGGAGCTATGGGGGGGGCTGCGGGGGCGGCACGGCACGCAGGGCTGACTCCAGGGTTTTGGCCGTCCCAAGCAGCCAAAAAAATTTTTTTTAAAAGCCGCGATCGCGATCTGCAGCAGCAATTCGGCAGGAGGGCCTTCGCTCTGAGCGGGAGTGAAGGACCGTCCACCAAATTGCCGCCGAATAGCTGGACATGCCGCCCCTCTCTGGAGCGGCCACCCCAAGAACCTGCTTGCCAGGCTGGTGCCTGGAGCCCGCCCTGACGGCACGGCTGGAGGAGCCGGGGGTGGGGGGGACGGACAGTGCGGCCGGAGGAGCGAGGGTGGCCCCTGGCGAGGAAGGGGAAGGAGACAGATGAATGGAGCTGGCTCGGACCCGCCAGGAGCTGCGTTCCTGGCCAGCCGTGAGGGGTCAGAACCCCAGAGCAGAGCCAGGCCCTGTAACCTTGATCCAGGCTGTAACCCCCTCTGTTCTCTGCACACACATGGGGCTGGAACTGGGAGGGCGCTGCTGCACCCCAAGCTTGAAGGGGGGGTGCAGCATGGCAGCAGCGCGGCCGGAGGAGCCATGGGGGAGGGCCCGTAGGGGCGGCACGGCCGGAGGAGCCATGGGAGGGGGGTGCGGAGCAGCCAGAGGAGGAGCCAAGGGGGGCATAGGGGCGACACGGGAGGAGCCATGAGAGGGGGGTGCGGAGCGGCCAAGGAGGAGCCAAGGGGGCGTGGCCAGAGGAGGAGCCAAGGGGGGGGCGCCTTTTTAATGTTTGCTCCCCCTGCTCTTAGAACCTGGCTACGCCACTGAGCAGGGGAAAGGAAATCGTTACACAAGTATTGGTCCTGGACCAATTATACGACAAATGCCCTTATTTACTAACCCTTCAGAAAGCGGGTGGGAGAGCAAGTTTGTCAAGCACACGCAAGACGAAGATTTTCCATTTCAGGGGCAATTCTAATGCTCCATATTTGTTGCCTGGGCCTACTACCGCAGGGCGTGGCTGCTACCCAGTGATCCAGCACATCTCTGGCATGAGTGAGTGTTGCTGGTGTCTGAGTAGGGAACATGTTAACAAGCAAGCTTGTGATTCACCATGAGCTACATCTCTAACTAAAGCAATGCCAATGCAAATACTGTCACTGAGTTTCAATGGGAACAGGATCAGACCCCAAGCCGGCAGTCCCTACACTAGTCTTGCTCAGCAGCCTTGTAGAGTTAGCACTGTACCTGGGAAAAGCTGTCATGATGGGCACTGAGGCCTTGTCTAGATTAGAAAGTTGCACTATTGTAATTTGAATTGGCTTTTAATTGCACAAATAGCCTTTTACATCATTTTAAACTACACTGGTTTAAATTCACACCTTAAGTTACACAAGTGCAGCTTTCTCATTTTTCTAAGACTTTAAACTCAGAGCAGCGAAGGCATATTTAGATTTCAGTTGTCTCTTGGCTAGCTACTCCCAGGAATTGCAGAGGTGAAGTACAGAAGCAGTGGGAGGGAAGTACACTGCATTTTCAAGGAGGGACATTAACCTGGCAAATGTTACCAGCTGACTCTAGCAAAGTGGCTCCTACTTCAGAGGGTTTGCATGCGAAGGGCGCCCTTTGAACATAATTAAAAAAAAAAAAAAATCTTCAATTGCTGCATCAGGAAATTCACAACATCAAATGCCTATCGTTTCCGTCAGGGCGAAGTATATTACTTCCTGGCCTGGAGCCAATATAAACAAATGACTACGGCTTACCACACCGGAAATTATATCACAGACTAACTTTCTTTAAAATACTGTAGAGCTACAAATAATGCAGCAATGAGTGGGCAGGTTATGTGAATTTCCTGCAGTTCCTAAAATAGGCATTTGTTCATAAACACTTATTTTCTTAGGCTGCTTTGTTAGTGTTGATCAATACTGGGCCACACTCACACCAGGTGTAACTCCAATGAATGCATTATTGGGGGAGATTTTCAACTGACTAAGGTTCCCCCCCCCGCCCCGCAAAGAATCATAGAAACAAAGGACAGAAGGGACCACTGTGATCATCCAGTCTGATCTCCTGGATAGGGCTGCCAACTTTCCAATCGCACAAAACCAAACAACCTAGCCCTGCCCCTTCCCCGAGGCCCCGCCTCCCTGTCCTGAGGCCCCATCCCTACTCACTACATTCCCCCTCCCTGAGTGGCTTGCTCTCCCCCACCCTCACTCACTTTCACTGGGCTGGGGCAGGGTGTTGGGGTGTGGGAGGGGGTTACGGCTCTAAATGGGGGTGCAGGCTCCGGGGCAGGGCCAGAAACGTGGGGTTCAGGATGTGGGAAGGGGGACCAAGTACTTCTGAAAGTTTTCATAAAAGTACCGTGTACTACTCTGACTAAAGAAACTGCCTGCAGTCATGCTGTCCATTGCAGGAAATCTGCCAGATCACTAAAGCTAGGAAGGATTGGGCCAGGCCATTACTTGGATGGACAGCTCCAAAACACCCCAAGGTGCAGCAGGAAGTGGTGCGGATGATTCAGGTGAATAGAATTCTTGCCCATTAGTCACTTCTGAACAGAGATCCCAGTAGGCAGTGCTAGGGCACACAGGGCTACTGGAGGTGCCATTCTTCAGATGTGATGTAAAATCAAACAGTCTGCGCTCATTAATAATCCCATAGCACTTTCACAAAATTAGAAGATTAAACCCGGGCATCCTGGCCAAATTCTAACTGCCTAATTATATTCTACCAACTGAAATTCCTCCTGTGGTTTAATTGGATGCTACTCCGCTCTCTGTCTTAAAACACTGTTTAATGATGTGTAATGTTCCACCTCAAAGGTGGCTGCTTTTCAGTGAAGGGGGTGAAGTGATTGCTACATATAGCTTTTAAGTACTTTGGGCTTCTGTGAAACTAAAAAGCACAATATAAATGCAAGTCACCATTTCTCCCTAAGAAACTGCTTTAGCTTCCAACAAAAACAGTCAGATACGTTGAGCGTGTAACAGAGGTGGGCGGGCTCTACACAATCCTCCTTTTTAAGATTTGGTTTAAATTAAGTTTCATCATTAAAGAACATACCGGGGGGGGGGAGGTGGCAGGGAGAGGACAGCAAGACTCCTCCCATACAGGGAGAATGTTTCAGACCGCCCCAGGTAATGGCCTTGAGCAGAAAAAACATACTTCCACCACTATTCACCAAAGATAGGCAAGATATACAGTGTCTTGCTTTGCTCGATTGAATTAAACAAGAGCACAGAGTCACTGTGTATAAAATCTCCTACCCAACTCTTATGTGCAAAGTTTTGAAAGACAAATTGCTGGCATATTTTCCCTGGGAGCTTTACTGTTTGCAACTGGGGCGTCTTATTCCTTGGAGCCAGCTGCATCCAAGACAGCTTAAATAGCTGTAGATGGCCTGTTTGGACTTTTTATTGTGTGTGTTTAAACTGACCTTTAGGGGGCTTAAAAGAAAAAGTAATCTGCACCCACCAAATAAACATGTTCCTGGCATGAAGACATACAAATCCTTCATGTACAACTTAAAAGTGCATCAACTTTGGCCCCCAAAAGTAATATTTGAAGTTAAATTTATCTTTTTTATAAGTAAGCCTCAGTTGCATTCTTTCCTCTATGGAACTTGGAAGCTTAGAAGAGCTGTTCTTTTCCTTTGTTTTCTCTAATGAAAATGGTTGTGCAAAACTAACCTTGAAGTCTAGAAAATTTAATCTGAGCTGAGAGAGACAGAAGGAAAAGTATTAGCCATTACAGAGAGAGAGAAATTGGGCTTGTTCTAATAATCGCATCCTTTGAGCATAATTATTAGCAATGCATCACTTTGTTTCATTTACATGAGAATAAGGAGGTCACCAGATTTGATTAACAGCAGGTAAATTTAAGACAATATGTTTTCAGCAATGTGTAGCCAGCCTGGGGAATTCATTAACAGGGCAGGTCAAAGGGGCAAACACTGCATCTGGATTTAAGAGGACAATGAATAATTTTATGACCAACAGCAGCAACTGTAGTTATAAAGACTAAGATAAAGGGAGATGAATCTCATGCTTCAGGGCAAAAGCTGATTCCTTGCAGGCATCAGGAAGGAATTCTATTTCCCACAAACACAGCATTGCACAATTGACAGATGCAGTATGTGCAGAGATTAGGGGTTGCTTTCTTCTGAAGCGTCATACACTGATCATCCCTGGAGACAGGATACGTGAGTTATCCTTGTAGTCGAAGGAGATAGCCAGTATTTATCCAGGGCTCTCCAAAGTATCCAGGCCCTGAACTGTAGCCACAAATGAGCGGGAAGTCAGTGTAGTCTACCAGGAGTGCACACAACTTGGCAAGGGCTGGTACATGGTGGTGGTACAACTGGGCAGGGATGGTATATTTGAGATGAGGAGCGGGTCTGGTTTTACTCATACGCTCCATTGTGTGTGTGGGCCACAAGATGAAACATAGTACATTCCTGATCTCCGAAGCACCAGCCAGTGGGACTTGAAAGATCAGGTATCACCAGCGCCACACATGCAGCAGAAAACCCAAAGAAGAACACAGACACACAAACTCAAAACCCACAAGACCTCACTTTGTACCAGACTCTGTCCAAGAGGTCTGGAGAAGACTTAATTTGCCATACTAACACCACAACCATTTGCAAATCACTGGGCCTGTCCTTGCTTCCACTAAAATCAACTGGAACTTTGTCTTTGCTTTCAACGAAAGCAGGATCAGGATCATTGTGTCAGTTCTATATATGCCATATCAACAATATTCATTTATCGAAAAGGTGACAATCCAGTCAATGGCACGGCCACATATTAACGGGCTTTGCACCAATGAGTGGTATGTGCCTAGACAAGTAAATACTTTGTATTTATATAGTGCCTTTCACATGAGAATCTCAACACACTTTACAAAGGTGGGTGTTATTCTCTCTTCTACAGATGGGGAAATTGAGCCAGGGCAGTTGAAGGACACGGACAATTGATCTGTAGCAGAGCTGCAGAAGAAAACCAGGACTCCTAACTCATGGTCCTGTTTTAACCACTAAACCAACAACAATGCCTCTCACCCACAGTGGATAAAATGTTCTTAAAGCAACTAAATTTAGCCAAAGCATCTGGAAATAAGATTTATGGAGGCACAAACTTTCACATATCCTTCTGTGTATAATCCAAAACAGAACAAAACAGCCTCGTTACCCAATAATTTGATTAAGCATGTTTAAACTGTAGATTACTTGGCTGCAAAATGCAACCACTGCAGGGTCCATTATCTCTCATTTAGGTCAAAATATCCAGCCCTTCCCTCCTGCCCCCTTCAAGAGAACATGATAACAGCTTCCAAACAACACACCCCGCTTCTCAGAAGGCGTTTCTATCCTAACCACTATCTCATAGGAGAAGGCAGAGCCTTGCTTTCTCTGAACAAAGAATCACATTCAGTGCCTTTGCACTGAGCAGCCCTAGTCTCATTACATCTTTCAACCAAAGAGTCATGAACTATTGTCTGGAAAGAGAACTACGTGCTTTATGCTGCAGTGACCGTGTAGCTAGAGTTGGCATTTGCATTGGGGAGACCCGTTTGGAGAGCGCTTGGTATGCTGCCTGTTGCCAAGATGGAGCCAAAAAACAGTGGCTTCATTTAAAAAAATAAGGAACTGCCCAAGGAGCCCATTCTTAATAGGGACAAAGCCTTTTTGATGTTTGGAGGGAAATCTTTTGAAATTGCCCAGACAAGAGTTGTGTGTCAGATTTTTTTTAAAATTGTGGTTTGGGATCATGGAATAAACACATCAGCTGGGTTTTTATCCTAAAATGATCAGCCATGAAATAGTTAATAATACTGACGTTCAAGGCCCCAGTTCAGCAAAGTAGTTCAGCATTTGCTTAACTTTAAGCAAGTGGTTCCATTGACTTGAACTGGACTACTCACATACTTAAACACTTTGCCCAACTGCCACCATTACGTTTCAGAGTGAACAAACTGCCGAGCTAAAGGAAACAGTTTATACCAGTCTCAGACCTATTGTTTCAAGTTGGCGTTAGACTCAGAAAAACATTGCACGTGTTACACTTGCATCACATTTGGAAGGTTTTCTTCACAATTTTATGGACCAAAACAACAACAAATTCTAGATTTTGAAGCAAGGGGCGAGTCTGTGGCAAATTCTACACCTGCAGAATCAGGGAGTACACCTGGCCTTACATAACAGCATCTGTTCAGAAACTAAGAACTCAGGACCTGATCCAGAGCCCACTGATGCTAATGGAAGCCTTTCCATTGATTTCAATGAACTATAATCAGGCCCTCTGAGGTGGGCAGCTGAGTTGACTCAAAACTGATTATGCAGGAAAAAGTAATATAGTCTCCATCTTTCCATGTCTAAAATATTCATGCTCGTCATCGTTCCTCTCAATTATTTATTGCCAAGTGTTTATTTGCATTACCGTAGTGCCTAGGATCCTTAGTCGTGGACCAGGACCCTATTGTGCCAGGCGCTGTACAAACACAGAACAAAAAGACAGTCCCTGTTAATGCTATGGTTGCTTATTGAAAACAATAGGTCAGATTTTGATCTCACTTACATTGATATTAAGCTGGAGTAACGCCGCTGACTTTGCTGGAGTCTACATATTTACTTTGATGTCAATGGGAGCAGAGTGTGGACCATGAGGTGTAATGCTGCTATTACTGGACACCCCAAAGCTCATGTGGCTTTCACCAGTTTATGTGACATTTCTGAACACAGTTACTACGTGCACAGTTAGCACTATGATCAAATCAGAGAGATTTCTTTAAATCCCTCCTATTCTGCCACTAAATGCATGTTTTAAGCAGCTCAAGGGCCTGTCCAGACAAAAGAACTTTACAGCCCCTTTCCCTCCCCCGCACAACTATGCCACGAGAACAGAGCGCCAAGAGAATCCATTGTAGGGAAACAGCCAAAAAAACAAAACCACAAGTATAGACAGACAGTAATTATTGTAACTGCACTTACACTGGATGAAATCCTGGCCCCACTGAAATTCCCACTGACTTCAATGGAGCCAGAATTTCACCCACTAACTACAGAGTTGAATAATTTCATAGATCAGAAGGTTTATGATCATCTAGTCTGATCTCCTGCATAACACAAGCCAGAGAAGAAGCATCTGAAGAAGTGCCCACGAAAGCTTATGCCCAAATAAATCTGTTAGTCTTTAAGGTGCCACCGGACTCCTTGTTGTTTTTGTGGATACAGACTAACCCGGCTACCCCGCTGATACAAGCCAGAGAGTTTCACCCAGTAATTTGAACTGCCCCCCACTGACACAGCTTGCTGTTGGGTTTAAATTTTTGCTAGTATAATGTGCACAGTAATTGCTTATATTATTTTCTTGCATTCTAACTTATGTGTATCATAATGATGCACAAAAGAGTCATACTGCCTAGCTGCAAGTGTGTGTGTTTTATTTGTGTGTTTTATTTTACAGACATGTAATATGGAAAAATAATTATAGCTTTATGTACTTCTTTACCAGGTTCTCCATTTCCTTTTGTTATTTGCACTCTAAAAATCCAATAGGGATTTTAAACTTAGTCAAAATAATTTCTCCACATTGGCACTCTCAGCTCATGCCTGGAGTAACAGGGCACGTGCCAGCCAAAAGGGAAATACACTGGGGCCTCATCTACTCTTCAAAGTTTTGCTAGCATAGCTATGCTGGCCAGGAGCATGAAAGAAATTACACCCCTAACCAACACAGCTATGCTGGCAAAAGGCCCGGTGCAAACGTAGTTATACCAGCAGAGAAGTGATTTTGGTGGGTGTAGGTTATTTTGTTTGGGCAAAAGAATTATTTTGCTGGTAAAAGCTTTGTCTCCACTAGCAGGGTTTGCCGGTATTGCTATACTGTCAAATCCTTTCCATAGAATCATAGAATATCAGGGTTGGAAGGGACCTCAAGAGGTCATCTAGTCCAACCCCCTGCTCAAAGCAGGACCAACACCAACTAAATCATCCCAGCCAGGGCTTTGTCAAGCCTGACCTTAAAAATGTAGAGAATGTACAATGTAAAGCAGGCTTAGGATAGGCATGCCTGGAAGTCTGTACATGTCCCACATACCCCATGCTGGGCTCAAGCGTCTTCTTTCACGTGGCTTGGGTAGGTAGCAACAACTATCAATTTCTATCTAGGTATGATAGCCAGCACATTGCCGCAGCAGTGAGCTGGAGAATGTCCTTCAAGCCCAAACGAAGGGGACACTCGGGCATGACGTGCTCCATCGTTTGTGCCTGATGACCACAGTCACATACAGGGGATTGCCTCATTTTCCATTTAAAGAGGGTTTGTCCACATCTCCCAGGAGATGCCCTGATGTAACTCAATCCGCACCAGTCTTACTGACATAAATCAAAACCCGGTGGTTCCGTGGCAGCGTCAACGACAAGCTGTTTGCTTTCAGCAGTCAAAACACTCCATGTGACTCTCCACTGAGCCTCACTGTCGAAGTTGAGGGTAAGGGTCTTGATGCGGTTCCATAGAGGGTTGCGGGATTTTAATCTTGTCTTCGGCGGGTTCTGCAGGTCATCGTGCAGCGGGATCCTCGCATCTGCACTGACATGGTCAAGAAAGCGAGTTGTCTGAGCAGCTCTTCTAATCTGCGGAGGCTGGATGTGCGAAAGGCCCATCATGGGGCTCCAGCCCACAGACCCTACAAAACGCAACAACTGGCTGGGTATATTCCGCAGCTGAACGTTGTACACTAGTGTGGTCTCACAGCCATCACACTTAACTCAATAACGCTACGCGTATACAGTTAGAGATGCTCAAATTGACTCTAGTCAACTGGCTCCCAGGCTCGAGCCAGTGCTACTAATAAATAAGTCTTCACACTCATGGGAGAGATTTTCAAAGGTACTGACGGCTGTTGGGTACCCAACTCCCATTGAAAGTGAACAAGAGTTGGCTGCCTAACTCCCATTTGAGTCTTTGAAAAGCTACTAGCTAATGATCTCAAATTTCTTTCGAAGCGATAGCAACTCTCACCGTAGCCATTCAACAGATGGGAAATGGAGACATAGAGAAGGGGAAGTGACTTGGCCAAACTCACACAGCAAGTTAGTGGCAGAACTGGGAATAGAACCCACAGAGCAGGACAGCCTAAGCTTGCCAGTTTCCAAGGGGACTAAATCAACGGACAATATTTCTATTTATTTTTAAGGGCAGCTGATCTGTAGGGCTTCACAGAGTCAACGCTGGAACAAAATCATAAATTGCATCTCTGAAATTTGAGGGTGTTTAAATTCCAAATCCAGATCAAATTATAACTACTCTGGATATTCTTGATACCCCTGTAAGTATCTGATCCCTTTTGGAATCTTGCTAAGTTCTTGGCCTCAAGGAGTTCCATGGTTTAATCACTCACTGGGTGAAGGAGCATTTCCTTTTATTCATTTGGAAGTTCCCACTTTTCAATGCAATTAATTTGTAAAAATTATGATAAAATCTTCAAGTCCTTTTAATTTCATTGAATGTCCCTCTGAGCTTGTGCTATGAGATGGGGGAGCAGAAGATCTTGATCTACCCTGAGCATTCATTTATATACTTTTATGTCACAAAGAAGTATTTCTTCACACAACGCACAGTCAGCCTGTGGAACTCCTTGCCAGAGGATGTTATGAAGGCCAAGACTATAACAGGGTTCAAGAAAGAACTAGATAAGTTCATGGAGGATAGGTCCATCAATGGCTATTAGCCAGGATGGGCAGGGATGGTGTACCTTGCCTCTGTTTGCCAGAAGCTCGGAATGGGCAACAGGGGATGGATCACTTGATGATTCCCTGTTCTGTTCATTCCCTCTGGAGCACCTGGCATTGGCCACTGCTGGAAGACAGGATACTGGGCTAGACAGACCTTTGGTCTGACCCAGTGTGGCCATTCTTATGTCCCCTCTTATTCATCTCCTTTCTAAGCTAAGACAAGACCCTGTTGCATAACATAGTCTACAAGCTCAGTCTGAACCCACTGAGGCACTGTGATCCCTCAACTTTTGTTTTTGATACATTACCAGTCCTCCACATCTGCCCTGCATTCAACATGAATTGTGCTTGTGTTTTGAACAGAGCGCAAACAAATAAAAAGGGAAGATAGGATCCTGGAATATCCGTCTCAGTGAAAAGCAGTTTCTAAGGCCATTGACCGTTTCAGTTCTGGTCAATGCCAATAAATTATTACCACCACCTGATAACCATTCAATGCCTATGAGCTAGTGATCTTAGCCCAGTTGTCCATGGATGCTGGCATCTGCATCACAACTGATGCCCCTTTGGCAGTCTCAGCAGAAAGCAGAAGGTGCGAACGGGTCTATGAGACTGAAGTCTCCTTTTCACTCCTAGAGGTGGTCACTTCAGGGCAGGATTGAGACACATTGGCAGGAGGGTGTACAGCAGCATGCCCTGTCACTGCCCACAGCATGCCTGTTATGAGGATAAACAAAGGACTTCAGATCCTACGACTATCAAGCTGGCGTCTTTTATTAGCTCCAAATTCACAAAAGAATCTACATGCCACGTGCGTTCTTTATTCATTTATCATCAGAGACATCTGATTCCTCTCTCATCCCTGATATAGTGAATTTCCCTACAAACAGGACATGAGACCCGACTGTTCCCTCTGGACAGCTCTCACTCATCTACAGTCTAGACATGGCACCTAGATCCCAGAGTGACAGGTGGTTTATAGAACTGATTAGGTAAAAGTGCACTATTGTGTTTGCAAGGTGCTTTTCTCCCCCATGCCCTGAAGGGCTATTTGCTGCTCAGATTTCAAAGAGGTAAAACACCCAACTTGAAAGGTATTAATCTCACAAAAATATGTTAAATCCTAGTGATTTACTTTAGCTCAGTCATTCTAATCCACAACATGATCTCTCTTTCCACCGCCACACGATCATGGAAATCAGCAGGAGTTTTGCCAGTGTCTTTAATGAAATCAGACTCTGACTTCTGGTCAATTTCTCTACCTAGCTTGCTGTTGTCCAACCTCTTATGGACAGTGCCAAAGAGTGCCCACCCAGAACACCAGTTTTTAAAGTTACCTGAAAGAACCCCATGTGGACCTATTTTGTCAGAATGATGGAGGGAGGTAACCTGAGATTCCTATGAGTTGATTGGCATTAATGCCTCACTGCTTTGCACATCCGTCAGCTTTTTACACCTGTGCAGAGTGGAAGTGTGCCACCACTGAGTCGGAATGACAGATTTCACACCCACAATGCACAGATGCACATGACTACACAAGGTGTAAGGCAATGAAGAATGAGGCTTTAGGTACTACAAACCTAGGACCTGGTTCTCATTTACACTGAGGCCGCTTTACGCAACTCTGGTAAATTACATTTACACTCACTTTGAGACCCCTTTACGTTGCCCGAGTGGTGTAAACCAGGTTTAGTGTAAAATAAGAATTAGGTCCCTAATATTTAAGCCATCCCAACAGCAGATAAAACCTCTTTCAGAACAAGATAGTTGATATCTATATTTATATTTACTGGATGGCAGAAGTATTAGTGCTATACAAGACAGGCACCAAGCACTGAATTTAAAAGTACCAATATATTATAGTTACAGAAAGATTAAAGCTCTAAGGTTGCCATGAACAGAAAACTTTTATCTCAGTTTTATCTGAACCATTTGTTCCAGCTTTTTGCACAAAGTTAGCACTTTCCCTTCCAGATTGGGATCAGTTTTCTTTGCAACAATGCTTCCTAAGATTAGAAAGCAGGAAAGGACATAAAGAAAGAATAACGTCCCATGTACTCTGCAGAAGAATTATTACATCTTTAGAAAAGTTTTGAGTGAGTTCTTGGCCACCTTTCTAAAACCTTTAACAGATTACTAATTTACTAAAGTAAATTATATTTTTTAAAAGCACTTCATCTTAAATATGTGCAAATCAGCTTGCTCGATACAGTATGCATCATACCAGAAAGATACTTTTATCATTTAAACTGGAAGTGCAAATTGCATTTGGGATGTATCCAAACCAAAGCTCTGGATTTGAACATCTTCAGTCTTTGGAGCTGACCAAGAACCGGCCACCTAGAAAGTTGTCTAGTAGTTCATTTTTATTTTTCAGTCCTATTAATGCAGGTTTCCTGGCAAAGGCACAGATACCCTTAAAATATTTTAGGCATTTCAGCCATAAATTAAAAGCAGTGGGTCTAAAAATGCAGCCTTTGTTCTGTCAGCAAAAGAATAAATGTGTTTATGGTTTTGGATTAAATCAGTTATAAATTTAGCTGGGATTGTAGCTTAATGTGTTTGCTTAAAAAGGATATTTTCCTAGGGAATTTTAACCAAAAGAAATGTCAAATTAAACACTTGGGCAATAAGGGGACAATTCTCAAATAACTAATTATTTGCTAGGACTATGGGTTACACAGCTCATATGTAGAACTCGTTTATTAAACTTTTCAAATTTTGAAAATGAGATCAAATTTTGAAATTAGAAAAAAAATTATTAAATTTTCCCAACCTCCCCCTTCTCCCACTTTTGACCCATCGTGGAACCACCTGAATTTTTTTTTTTTTTTTAAAGGGGGACATTTTTGTTTGTTTTTATAATAAACGCATGATTCTTTTTTTCCAGCCAGCACCATTTGTGTGTTTCCTGAAGATCCCAGTATAAGAAATTAACATACACTAAATTTATTCCCAGCCCTGTGACTTTTGCATGCTTTTCTGAATCAGCAGTGTGGTGATTTTTAGTTATTGAATGGTTATAATTTAAAAACAAAATGCTAGATGGAGGCCTGTGTTATCCTATAGGCATAATTCATAAAGTGTTAAAAAAAAAAAAGCCTAAAATACCTGAGAACTTAAAAACTGGATGGCAACCAACCATCAATCCCAATGATGGTTGAATAGGGTGATATTCTAAACAAAAAGAGACCTCAGCTGTGCACATCACTTCACACTGACTAAACAAACAGTCTCGGCTTCAGAGTGACACACACAGTGACAATCCTGGAATCTTATCACTAGGTAAAAAGTCAAACACCTATTTCAAGGGACCATTCAAGGTGAATGTATGTTGACTAGTATCAGAGGGGTAGCTGTGTTAGTCTGAATCTGTAAAAAGCAACAGAGGGTCCTGTGGCACCTTTAAGACTAACAGAAGTATTGGGAGCATAAGCTTTCATGGGTAAGAACCTCACTTCTTCAGATGCAAGTAATGGAAATCTCCAGAGGCAGGTATAAATCAGTATGGAGATAACGAGGTTAGTTCAATCAGGGAGGGTGAGGTGCACCTCACGAAAGCTTATGCTCCCAATACTTCTGTTAGTCTTAAAGGTGCCACAGGACCCTCTGTTGTATGTTGACTACTTACGCTAAACAATCTGTTCCATCTTGTATTTAGCTGTGACACCCTAAGTTTCCCTGACCTAAAGAAGAGCTCTATGTAAGGTCAAACACTTGTCTCCCTCACCAACAGAAATTGGTCCAGTAAACGATATTACCTCATCCACCTTGTCACTCTAATATTCTGGGACCGATACAGCTACAATATGTTTAAAAATACAGCCAAGACTTGCCCTGCAGAAGCCCTCACACACTTCAGGAACAGGAGTTAAGGACCTACCTTCAGATCATGTTCTATTTGGGCCCCATGGCCCAGCTGTACCCATAGCATAGATGGGACCTATCAAAGCCATCCCTACCCAAGAGAGCATGACCGTGGCTAACGCACTGGTCTGGGACTCAGGAGACACTGGTTCAATTCCCTGCTCCACCGCAGACTTTCCGTGGGAGCAAGTCTCTTAAGCCAAGTCTATACTAGATATTTTTGCTGGTATATCATCACTTAAGCTGTGATGTTTCTGTGACATTTTTGTGCAGGCAAAACAGTTATACCAACAAAAAAAGTGCTTTTGCCAATTTAGATTATTTTGCTCAGTGAATTGGCATATGCTATACCTGTAAAAACACTTTTCCCCTCCCAGTATAAACTGCATCTACAGTAGGACACTAGGCAAACTTTTTCTAGCATAGACTAGGCCTAAGTTTCTCTGCCTCTCAGTCTCTCATCTGTAAAATGGGGACAGAAGACTTCTGTACCTGACAGGGGTGCTATGAGAATAAATGTAAGCGGGGGAATGGTCCCGCTATTGTGGGGAACTTTCCTGGCTNAGCTAGCCAACCAAAACACCCCACTGAATGTTAGTAAGGGGGCAACAGTCCCCTTACATAAATATCATAGAATCATAGAATCACAGGACTGGAAGGGACCGCGAGAGGTCATCTAGTCCACTCCCCTGCATTTATAGCAGGACTAAGTATTATCTAGACCACCCCTGACAGGTGTTTGCCTAATCTGCTCTTAAAAATCTCCAATGACAGAGATTCCACAACCTCCCTGGGCAATTTATTCCAGTGCCTAACCACCCTGATCATTAGAAAGTTTTTCCTAATGTCCAATCTAAACCGCCTTCGCTGCAATTTAAGCCGATTGCTTCTTGTCCAGTCCTCAGAGGTTAAGGAGAACCATTTTTCTCCCTCCTCCTTGTAACAACCTTTTATGTTCTTGAAAACTTATCATATCCCCCCTCAGTCTTCTCTTCTCTAGACAATCTTCCCTCACAGGTCATGTTTTCTAGACCTTTACTTGTTTTTGCTGCTCTTCTTTGGACTTTCTCCAACCTGTTCACATCTTTCCTGAAATGTGTCGCCCAGAACTGGACACAATACTCCAGTTGAGGCCTAATCAGCACGGAGTAGAGCCGAAGAATTATTTCTTGTGTCTTGCTTACAACACTCCTGCTAATACATCCCAGAATGATGCCTCCTTATTTTGCAACAGCGTTACACTATTGACTCATATGTAGCTTGTGATCCACTGTGACCCCCACTTCCCTTTCCGCAGTACTCCTTCCCAGGCAGTCGTTTCCCATTTTGTATGTGTGCAGCTGATTGTTCCTTCCTAAGTGGAGCACTTTGCATTTGTCTTTATTGAATTTCATCCTATTTACTTCAGACCATTTTCCAGTTTGTCCAAATCATTTTGAATTTTAATCCTATCCTCCAAAGCACTTGTAACCCCCCGCAGCTTGGTATCATCTGCAAACTTTATAAGTGTATATTAAAGATTGTGAGGCACTTATGATAATAAGGGCACTATTAGGCTGAGACAGTGACACACACAGAGATCATGCTTCCTGTTATACGCAGTCAGTGGTTTGGCGTCTATCCCAACAAATCTCAACAAAAGCAGAACTACCTACTTCTTACTGAGTACAGTAAGAATTCTGCTTTTGGTGATTAACAGGTGGACATTAACTAAATAGAAAGAGAAATTAAGAGTTTGGCCCTGTCCACGTCCTTAATATATACTTCAAAAACACATTATAAAAAAAAGAATAAATCATAAATGGGAGAGGGAGGATTTCCTCACACATCTCCCCTTAAAAGGTTCACATTTGGGAGACCTGACTATTGTTTTGTTACTTGAGAAACATAATACAGTAGAACCTCAGAGTTAAGAACACCAGAGTTATGAACTGACCGGTCAACCACACACCTCATTTGGAATCGAAGTATGCAATGAGGCAGCAGGAGAAACACATACACACACAAAGCAAACAGTACAGTACTGTGTTAAACAAACTACTAAAAACATAAAGGGAACATTTTAAAACAATTTGACAAAGTAAGAAAACTGTTTCTCTGCTTGTTTCATTTAAAGTAAGGTAATTAAAAGCAGCATTTTTCTTCTGCATAGTAAAGGTTCAAAGTACTGACTGTACTAAGTCAATGTTCAGTTTTAAACTGTTGAAAGGACCACCATAACGTTTTGTTCAAAGTTATGAACACTTCAGAGTTACAATCTCCATTCTCAAGGCGTTCGTAACTCTGAGGTTCTACTGTATTTGAGAAACCAGAACCAAACAGAGGTCTTGGATGCAGTTACTTTGTGGCGCCTCCTACTGGTGGAACAGTTCAACTGCTTTACTCCTATGCACAAATGCCTAGGTAGAGGGTTCTCAAACTTTTTCTGATCACGCGTCATCTTAGCATTTTATTCTTGGAGTTTCCCCCCCACAATACACACACACACACTCAAATTTGGCCCAGCCATCCAGCAAAGCACACTGAATTTCACCAAGTGAACTTTAACACAATACTTACTGTAGAAAACCAAATTAAAGAAAAATAAGACCTCAGAGATAAAATGCTCTGTGTCCAGCAGTGAAGAATCAGACCCTTCGTAGTTTTCCCTGTTTAAAAGTTGTTTTGTATTGCTGTCAGTGTGGTAACCAATCAGCGTGACTCGTAATGCAGTTGGAGGAAAGAGCATATGCGGTTGTATTGTTCCACTGATATGTGCAAAGATGGTCACTTCTTCAGTGGCATCTATTTATAAGAAGTTTTACCAAACATAAAACCTTTTTAATTTCAATGAAAACAGTTTTGATCTCGAGTTAAAATATTTCCCTGGGCATTGATTCCAACCCAAACATTGCAACAGAGGGCTGGCCTGAGAAAACCAGGAAGTGAAACTGACTATATTTCTATTTTCAAAGTGGAGTGACGTAAATAAGCAGCATAAAGAGTACACAGGCATCATGAAAAACTAAGGACCTAATTTTCCAAAATTGCTGAGCACGTAACACTCCAATTAAAGTCAAAGGGAGGTGCTCGGAGTCTCTGAAAATCAGGACCCAAGTATTAAAATTCTAGCAGCTATAATATCAGTTGTTAATAACAGGGAAGGAATTTAAACATTTTTAATTGTAACCTAACTCTGCCTCTCTTACAATGCTGAAGTCTAAACTACTTAATACTCTTATACACAATGAAAGTCTGTCTCAAACCAAAACAATCAATTAAAAGGGATGACTGTACATGTTTTTTCTTTCCCTTCACTGCCACAATACAGGGCAAGAATGTGGTAAGCCTCCACAATCCAATGTTGCTACTAGCTGCAGAGAAGAAAATGAGTTCATTTGTTCACTCGTCACAAGCTGAAGTCCATCATTGGCTCTGCTTTTCCACATTTTGCCATGGACACTCCAAGCAGATCAAGAATTAATTGGCTGTCAGGAAATGAATACAAATTAACTGTGTATCAGACTATGCTTCAGAGCTGTGTTTAGTCTTAGCTAATGGATACAAGTATGAGACTAAAACCCCTTGTACATGAAGAACTCTACTGCTATTATTTTTTTCTACTGCAGCAGTGCCAAGTGACCTCAGTGCTAGACCAGGTGACCACTGCGCTAGGTGCTGCACAAACATAACCAAACAAATAAATAGTCCCTGCCTCAAAGGGCTTACAAACAAAGTAGACTGCAATGCTAGTAAAAGAGTAATGCAATAGGTACTAATACTACTATATATTGCCTATTTTGACCTACTGCCATGGCATATGTGTAATCCACACAGCTCCAGGGTGTGGTGCTCTGTCACATCTAGTGGCACCGAGACCACTTAACGAGAGAGATAAAATGAGTCTGCTCTACAGCCTCAGCTAACAACCAATTGGCTTTTAGCTCATGCTGTAGAGCAGGGGTGGCCAACCTGAGCCTGAGAAGGAGCCAGAATTTACCAATGTACATTGCCAAAGAGCAACAGTAATAAGTCAGCAGCACCCCAGCAGTTCCCCTGCCCTGCTCCCAGCGCCTCCCACCTACCAGTAGCCCTGCTGATCAGTGCCTCCCCCTCCCTCCCCGCACCTCCCGATCAGCTGTTTCGTGGTATGCATGAGGCGGGGGGGGGGGGGAGGGGGGGAGGCAGGACCTGTGGCAGAGCCAGGGGTTGAGCAGTGAGCACCTCCTGGCACATTGGAAAGTTGGCGCCTGTAGCTCCAGCCCTGGAGTCGGTGCCAGACATATTAACTTCTGAAGAGCCGCATGTGGCTCCAGAGCCACAGATTGGCCACCCCTGTTATAGGGGCTCATGCACTAAGCTCCAGAGGCCCCAGGTTCAATCCCGCCCGCCGCCAACCAGGATCTGTCAGCGTTACATATGCAACACCCATGAAAGGGACATGATGTCATGCCCTCAGGACATGATCAGCCGGTGAGAGTTCTGATAACATACTGGCTGTAATCTGATATGCTGCTGGAGAGCTTTGGGGGGCCAAGTTTCTGTGCAACCATGCAGTTCTCATTGCTGTCCACTCCTCCAATTGCAAGTAAGCCCTGCTGAGATAATCTTCCTAATACATAGCTGATAGCTAACAAATTCAGCTATTTGTCCTAGTTTACCCCCAGACCCAAACCATCTGTAACAGAAGTAATAATTTGGCCATGTGGAGGGGAAAAGAAAGGAGAGCACAATAACCCTCTGGAAGGAAAGGAGCTGGAAAAGAAAAGACCCCTCTCCAGCAATGAGGGCTGCTTTGCACTTGAAATTACAGTTTAGGCAGCTAGGAGGAACATCTAAAACACATTCTACAAGCAAACGGTACAGGAGAACACAGAGCAAGAGTAGTGGTCCTCTCAGATGTTGGATCAGAGACTATGGCTGGGATTTGAAAGGAGCCGAAAGGGGAGTTAAGCCCTCCAGCTCTCACTGGATTGGTGCCTAATCTCCTTCAGTGTCTTTGAAAATCCCAGCCTAAATGCCCACATCTGCAATTGCTCCATGGATGAAACCACCCTTGAAAATCGGTGGCTCAGCGGCAGTTCTGCAGAGCCGAGCTCGGAAAGTTTCCCCAACACTTCCTCCCCTAACACCTACATGCCACACTCCTGTCGCCGGGTAGATTTGATTTCCACTGGCACATCTTCACCCACTCTTGCCTCGCATGCCTTTGCAGTGCCCCTCTGTTGCTGTCCTGGACATGCAGGAGGCATTTAGCTTCTTATCCCCGCCTCTCAACCTGATCTCCCCTCTTCTTAAAAAAGCAATGCCTCAGAAGCCATCCACACATCCTCCCCCCACCCTGTCAAAAAAGCAGGATTCAGTGGCCACCTTACTCCCTGCCTCCCACCTCCCTTCCCATGAAAAACATAGCAACTCCTTCCCTGAAAAGAATTAGCCAGGCTTGGGCTGTTCTGCTCCATCCAGTCCTGTTAAACTTAACTTGCTCCACTGTATTCTTCTTCTGTTCCCTGCTCCAGTCAACTGCCAACCCGAGGTATGCAAGCACATGGTCTTTAAAAATCCTTGTATAAGAGATGAGAGAACCATGCACATAGACTCAGTTCTCCAATATCATCCTCCAGGCCCCCTTTTTTTAAATCCCTTTCCCTGGACACATGCACACAAACCTGCCCTTTTAACCATTCAACACAGATTTCATCCAAACAATGTATCGCACACACAGAATACTTCTGCATCACTCATACTTTAGGTACAGCCATAGATCCTGAAGTATATGGTCAGTTTCACTTTTGTTGTTTTAAAGCAACTGGGAAATTATACCTTTTCGTCCAGAAGAGGGAAGGAGGGAGAGAATCCTTAAGTCAGGGAGCTTGCAAGAAATCACATGTTCCAGTAGAACAATTAACATGAAGGGTACATTTCAGAATGATTACGTGGTAAAAACCAGTACAGGAAGGTTTAAGGTGGTTTTGGAACAGGCTGTCATTATGCAGTTGAGAGTGTTTAAGAAAACCTCTGTGTTAAAAAAAAAATTTGCCAAGAGACCTAGCAGCAAACACAACAGGGCTTCATCGTGCTCCCATTACAGTCCGAGGTGCGGGGAGGGTCTGCCTTTGACTAACCTTTTAACTAACCGCAAGAGGAATAGGATCAGACCCAAAAGAAAGAGACAGGCACTTAACATGATCTGCTTCCCAATTTCATGCACACAAAAATGACTTGGGCCTCGTCTACACACAATCTTGCACTGGTTTAGTTAAATTGGTGCAACCCCCTACGCACGTGGACACTTCTCTTCCAGTTCAAGAATAACTCAGGCTTGTATGCACACAGAATTCGCATTGGTTAAACATAAATCAGTTTAATTGAACTGGTGCTGATTTTCTGTGTGGACTCTCTTATATCAGTTTAAAACGGATTATAGTGGTTTAGCTTGCATCTGTAAATTTACAAGCGCAAGCTAAACCGATATAAACCAGGTCTAAACCAATATGAGAGTCCACATACAAAAGTTGCACCAGTTTAGTTAAACTGGTATAAAAGAAATCACACCATTAGATATAGCCATACAACTCTGTGCGTAGACCAGGACTTATGTTCAGTGTAGCTTAAACCTTCTACTAACCGATTTCAGCTAAATCGAAACAAGTTTGGTTAAACTGAAATAATAATAATCTCCATGCAGTATTTTCCACCAATTTAACTAAGGCCTGGTCTACATTTGGGGGGAGGGGGAGGAAATCGATCTAGAGTTACGCAACTTCAGCTACATGAATAACGTAGCTAAAGTCAACGTACTTAGATCGACTTACCGTGGTGTCTTCACTGCAGTGAGTCGACTGCTGCTGCTCCCCTGTCGACTCTGCCTACGCCTTTCGTGGCGGTGGAGTACAGAAGTCAACGGAAGAGCGCTTGGGGGGGGTCAATATATCGCATCTAGACTAGACATGATAAATTGATCCCCGCTGGATCGATCGCTGCCCGCCGATCCAGCTGGTAAAGAAGACATACCCTAAGCTGATTTAAAACTGGTAAGTTAAACCAGTGCAACTCTGTATACAGATAAGCCCTCAGAATTTGATATGCTTACTCATACTGCAGTTAGGGGAAGTTTTACCCAGGTCAGGATGGCATGATCAGCCCCTAGAATGCACTCCTGCAGTTGGATCCATATGGCCTGATCCTTATATCAATTTAAAGCCCCAGCCATGCATCCGGCTGCAGAATTGGGGCCTTCACTTAGCACATTCCAGTATCTATTATAAGCATGCAACAAGTTTAAACAAATCTTGAAAACTAAAGTGAACTTTGTTGTCTAATAATAAAGCCTCAGTGATGGGATACTTTTAGTAATGTGGAACAGTTTTAACAATAAAGCAGGACATGCTATGATAGTGCAGGTTTATGCAAAGCACAACACACACTCACCAACCACTCTTCAGAAACCAGATGCAGTTTGAGCAATAGCCCAATCATGACGACCAACCGAATCAGAAGTAATCACAACTCAAAATGTTGCTTAAAATAAAAATGAATGAAACCTCACTCTGCTGCGCTCTCTTACCCTCTGTCCCTGTGCATTTCTGGTCCCATAAATCATGAATGTAGTTGGCAGGCACGGGTTTACATTTGAAAAATTACTGCCATTCCTATAACATGATGCAACTGATTGCAACTCAAATGCCTACATGGTAATTCCGCATTATGAATCCTGCTCTTCTGTAAGAAGCATACGTCCAAGCCCTGGTTCCTCTAGAAGGTAAGAATATTGCAAGTTTAATAGGTCACCGATAACAATTAAAAGTAATCATTTGTCATTTTAGAAAGGTATATCTATTTAAAAAGAAGACATCAAAATTGAAGATGCTAGATTGACAGCCCAGGAGACTGAAGGCTGCTACCTACCCAAAGGTATAATTAGGCTCTGAAGGATTAGATTTTCATTGGTAAATGTTGATTTCACTGAACACACACAAACTGATGAAAAATATTTCCATCGATAACTGAAATTTACAGAGAAGCAAAGTAAGAAAAATGCTGCTTGAGAACTTATTAGAGTTTGATTGAGGAATATTTACTTAGGATATTTTGACATGTGATAATGACGTGTTCTAATAAAGCTTTAACTTTTTGAATCTCAGTGTCTACTGTCATTAAAGAATTATTGTCTGACCTCCCCATAATTTCCCATGATTGTGAAAGATTAAAATACATTTTTAAAAAATGCTTCAAACCCACAACTGTGAAAATTTAAATCGATTAAAATCTTTAACAATGCTTAAAAACAATGATATTTTGTGACAAAATTATAAAAAATTAAAACTCAAGTTCCATCAAGGTATCATAGCCCTTCTGTTGTGATAACACGGTAAAGAAGCCTTAATGCAGGTTGTCTCTTCTGAGACCCACCAACTCATTTCACACAGACCACAGAAGCACCGATCCTGCACAGACTCATGCATGTGCTTAACTTTAAGCATGCGAGTAGTTTCAATAGAACTACTCACATGTAGTAAAGTTAAGCACATGCAGAAGTCTGTGCATGACTGGGGCCTAAGCCATCAGATAATACAGTTACTAGTATGAGCTGGATTCAAACTGGTGACCTTGAAGTGAAAAGCTACATATCCATTATGATGAGCCATATGCATATCAGCCCTATACCTTTTGAGTAGTTAGACAAGAAGAAATGATAAAACATGACATTTATGTGAGACATTGTTCTCACTGGTAAAGTTACTCATGCGTCATTGCTGCAAAAATAACTGCAAAGGCAACAAATATGTCATGCTTTTTGGCATATGACAAAAACAATCCGTTTACTGCAGATAAGTAAGAGCTCATTTACAATCTCAGAGTTCTTTTCATAATCGATTTTTTCTGATACGCCAGATTTGGGAGAGTGGAATTAAACAATTACGGTAATGCACCCTTACTGCAATGGCAGCTTGGTCCCAAGAGAACAGTGCCAGGAAGGGGGTTATTAGTACCTAATGTGCTGGTGATTTTGTGATATGGAGACCTGTCCACTCAAATCTCACCGGAGGACACCAACTCATTCGCTGAGATAATCAAATAGCTGTAGGGAACAGGAAAGGGGAAGCTTTGGCCAGGGGTACTAGCACAGATGCTAATTTTTACACTCACAATCTTTAGTGACAAAGAAGTCTCTGCAGAACAGAAAGAGGGCCCCCCCCCCCCCCCAGTTAATACAATCTCACCTGCAAGACATTAATTGTAAACGGGTTTAATACACACTCACAGTAAACTGCATAATTCTAGATTTACAGATCTCATCCCTTCATCCCTCTAAATATGACCTGGTGGGATCTGAACGTACTTTGGACCAGGGAGTCTAGATAACATACTTCAGACCTGGTGTCGAAATCACTAAGCAATCACCTCGGGGTCACTGCAAGAAGTAAAAGATGATTAATGAAAGAAAATAGTGTGACAATTTAAAGAAAAACCTTTCTGCAACCCAAGTGAAATACTGACATTGAAGGCCAAATGCAGACCCATACTGTCTCTTAACTCTTAAAGCAATCAGTATAGTTCAATCACTACAATGAACAGTTCGTTTCTACGCAGGTAATGAGAGTCCATAACAATACTATTGACTCACCTACTGCAATATGGGAAGGATGCATGCAACTCAAGCATGGCCCTTTAATTGGATTCTTGAGACAGCACTGAGGATATTAAAATGAGGGCTGTTGATTAATTACAGCGATTAACTCAAAAAAATTAATCGTGATTAAAAAATTAATCGCAATTAATCACATTGTTAAACAGAATACCACTTGAAATTTATTAACTATTTTGGGATGTTATTCTACATTTTCAAATACATTGATTTCAATTACCATACAGAATACAAAGTGTACACTGCTCACTTTATATTATTATTTTATTACAAATATTTGCACTGTAAAAACAACAAAAGAAATAGTATTTTTCAATTCACCTCATACAAGTGCAACTTACAAATGTAGATTGTTTTGCTTTTGAGTGCAGTTATGTAACAAAACAATGTAAAACTTTAGCGCCTACAAGTCCACTCAGTCCTACTTCTTGTTCAGACAATCGCTAAGACAAACAAGTTTGTTTACATTTATGGGTGATAATGCTGTCGGCTTCTTATTTACAATGTCACCTGAGAGTGAGAACAGGCATTCGCATGGCACTTCTGTAGCCGGCATTGCAAGGTATTTACGTGCCAGATATGCAAAACATTCGTATGCCCCTTTGTGGTTCGGCTACCATTCCAGAGGACATGCTTCCACGCTGATGACACTCGTTAAAAAAATAATGCATTAATTAAATTTTGACTGAACTCCTTGGTGGCAGAATAGTATGTCTCTTGCTCTGTTTTACCCACATTCTGACATGTATTTCATATTATAGCAGTCTCAGATGATGACCCAGCACATGTTGTTCGTTTTAAGAACACTTTCACTGCAGATTTGACAAAACACTAAGAAGGTACCAATGTGAGATTTCTAAAGATAGCTACAGCACTCGACCCAAGGTTTAAGCATCTGAAGTGCCTTCCAAAATCTGAGCGGGACGAGGTGTGGAGCATGCTTTCAAAAGTCTTAAAAGAGCAACACTCCAATGAGGAAACTATAGAACCCAAACCATCAAAAAAGAAAATCAACCTTCTGCTGGTGGCATCTGACTCAGATGATGAAAATGAACATGCGTTGGTCTGCACTACTTTGTCATTATCGAGTAGAACCCATCATCATGGACACATCCTCTGGAATGGTGGTTGAAGCATGAAGGGACATATGAATCTTTAGCGCATCTGGCATGTAAAGATCTTGCAACGCCAGCTACAACAGTGCCATGAGAATATCTGTTCTCACTTTCAGGTGACATTGTAAACAAGAAGTGGGCAGCATTATCTCCTGCAAATGTAAACAAACTTGTTTGTCTGAGTGACTGGCTAAACAAGAAGTAGGACTGAGTGGACTTGTAGGCTCTAAAGTTTTACATTGTTTTATTTTTGAATGCAGTTATTTTTTGTACATAATTCTACATTTGTAAGTTTAACATGAAAGTTGAAGAGATTGCACTACAGTACTTGTATGAGGCAAATTGAAAAATACTATTTCTTTTGTTTTTTACAGCGCAAATATTTATCAAAAATAAATATAAAGTGAGCACTGTACATTTTGTATTCTGTGTTGTAATTGAAATCAATATATTTGAAAATGTAGAAAAAACCCCAAAATATTTAAATAAATAGTATTCTATTATTGTTTAACAGTGCGATTAATCATAATTAATTTTTTTAATCGCTTAACAGCCCCAATTAAAACCCCCTATTCAACAAAAAGCTTGATGTACCAGAGAAAATGACGAGTTAAGGAACCTCAGACTGGTAACACTCTACGTAAATGTAGGCAAAATCTAGTGGAACTAATAGATCAAAGATTAATAAAAGGAGCCAGCAGAGAAAGGAAAACTGCTAGGGGCTTTCTTTGTCACAAATTAATCATTTTAAATCAATCAGATGATGAACGCATTACATTAAGAATCCCAGGGAGGCAATGGCAACTCCTTTCCATACAACTTCAAACAAACTAATCTCATTGCATATTTGCATAATACAGATACACTCATTAAAACACACTTTGCAAATGACACTCTCTTCACAGCCCGAGTCCAAAGAGAAGAGGTTATTCTGCCAAACCACTAGAGGAGACTGGTCACAACAGTCCAGGAAACAAATCTTTGTGTACTGAAATTTGCAAAAATCAAAGGATGACACTGGATCACAACTGTTACTTTTTGGGGAACTCTTCACAATGCTGTTAAAACGTGCAGAACCCCATTTGATATACACTCAAACGTCATTATGGTAATTTCAAAAACAGATTATTTTCTACCAGCCATAATGTTTCTATTCTATCCTCCAAAAAAAATAATAAAAAAAACCCAACCACACACAACTTTGATCCATTCGCTTAGCCACCAGCTGGAACATGGCCCGGACAAGTAGTGAATGAAAATAGTTACTGTCTAATAGCCTAAATGATGTGAACTGGTGGTCTTAGCTCAGTTCCTCATCACAAATGCCAGCATAATTAGCACTAATAGGCACCCTTGTTGGCAGCCTTACCAAGGGTATTAAAGTCAGGGCCGGCTCCAGGCACCAGCTTACCAAGTAGGTGCTTGGGGCGGCCACTTCGGAGAGGGGCGGCACGTCCAGCTGTTCGGCGGCAATTCAGAGGACGGTCCCTCACTCCTGCTTGGAGCGAAGGACCTCCCGCCGCAGATCGCAATCGCGGCTTTTTTATTTTGGTTTGGCTGCTTGGGGCGGCCAAAACCTTGGAGCTGGCCCTGATTAAAGTATCCTCTCAATAAGAGGGGACTCCTCAAGGTTGGGATCCTCAGGGAGCATATTGGTGGGAGAAAAAGTTAAGTGCCCCTTCTCCCAGCTCTTCCATCTTGTGCCATCACAAGCATTAAAGAAAATCTCTTAAGCATTTATTATGAAAGGCCCAGATTTTGCAAACCTGCTTATCTTTACTACCACAACACACACAGGCGCCAGCTTCTTCCTTTCCCAGCAGGTGCTCAACCCCCACTCAGCCCCAGACCCCACCACACTCCACCCCTTCTCCCAAGGCCCCACCCCTTCCCACCTCTGCTCTGCCCTTCCTCTTCCTGCCCAGTTCCACCCCCTCCCCCAGCGTGCCCCTTCTCCGTTCCTCCCCCTCCCCGCGGAACAGCTGATCACGGCAGGCAGGAGGTGCTGGCAGGGAGGAGGAGGAGTTCATTGGTGGGGCCACCAGCAGGTGGGAGGAGTTGGGGGGGTAGAAGGGGGGAGCTAGCTAGCTGCTGGTCGGTGCTAAGCACCCACTAATTTTTTTCTGTGGGTGCTCCAGCTCTCAAGCACCCACGAAGTCAGCACCTAGGATGAAACATCCCATTAGTAAAATTAAACATGTTCTGCAAGCGCAGGATTGGGGCCTAGGAGGAAAGCACTTGACATGCACCTCTGTAATCCATTAGCCAGCCAGATCTGAAAGTGAGAACTAGGACTACTTCATGCCAAGTATAAGCATCAAACATCAGCTTGTTAAAGAAAGGATGAATTAACCCTATTAAATGTGCTAGTGAAATAGACAAAAAAGCCAGAACTCTATGGACTCCATGCCCAAGTAAAGGGGAAATAAGAATCCTTCCCCCCTCTCCCCCCATATACCTGTCTGGGCACAGAAATAAGTGCACTGCGCACCTGCTTACTCCTCCTATGTCAGGAGATCAAGGAATGGGCAAAACCTAGGCTCCCCTCCACCTACTCACAGGCCAGTGAGCTCGGCCTTCTGGGGAAACATAGAGCAGCAGCAGCAAATTACTAACCCCTGAAACATGAAAGAATTGCGTCTGAGTCACGCTACCTCCCGAGGCTGTTTCTGAAGTGCAGCTCTCATGCCACGCCTTGCTCAGGAGTGTGCCTAAACTCACCATCTAGTCCCAACAGTTTAGGTGAGGATTATTTTGTTAACCAGGCATCATTATACCAGTTATTGTACATTCTGCCGGATGGCAGCACTCAGAGCAACCCTGGTAATCCACAGACATGATCTTCCGCACCACCCATGTAATATACCGACATACGAGAGAGCCCAAGTCATCGCCAGCACACAAAGAAACAAAGTTCAGGGTGCGCAAATGTTACACGCCCTAAAAGTTACCAAGGGAGACGCTAGATAATACAGTGCTGCATTTAATAACTTTGTTAAGCCATAAAACCACGCTGCGGCCCTCATCGTGCAGTGGGCCAGCCCCAGCACGCATGTGGAGCCCTTTCGAAGTCAATGGGGACTTTTTGTGAGTGCGCATGCCATATCCCGTGCAAATCAGCGCAGGATCGGGGCCTTGATCATTTTTAACTGGTGGGCGGAACTATGCCAAACAGCGTCCCAACAGCAGCTGTGCTTAGCACTTTTCAAACATCCAATTTAAAACCTTCCCCCACTTCAACAAGTTTCCCAGGGGAAAAGCAGCGCCCTCTTGCTCAAACAAACTTTGAAGGGTGGTTTGTGTCATTAGTGGTTTCCTGCCTGCTGCTCTTTTGTTTTCTAAAGGGTATTTTCTACACCGGCTCAAAAGTTGTGGCTTTCAATTTATCACGTTCTCCACACACACACAAAAAGGGGGAACTCACGAACCATCACAGCAGGTGCTAAGCTTGTCCTAAGAGGTAGTAAATCATTATTTCATGATTATTTTTAAATGCCAGCAAACAGGCAGGGCAGATGGTAACAGATACAACCTCAGCTTTTGCAGCTCATCTCTTCACTCCCACTTCCCCAGTATCCACTTCCCTTTAACACACTCAAAAGCTTCCTCTCCCCAGAACACGGCACAGCCATACTCTGTCCTCAGTACCCCATTCCCTTCCCTATAACCCATGAGGGCAGGGAAGCTGGACACTGCAACACAGTCACTGCAGCTGTCTCTCCCGTCCTTCCCCATTAGGGTGACCAGATGTCCAGATTTTATAGGGACAGTCCTGATATTTGAAGCTTTTTCCTATATAGGCTCCTATTACCCCCCACCCCCATCCCGATTTTTCACACTTGCTATCTGGTCACCCTATTCCCCATTCTGATAGCCTTTGGAGACAGCCCTAGAGGCAGACTCAAGTCAACATTACCCCCCAAAACAGGGCCAGTCCTAAGGCAGCAGACACACGTGCATTATTGCAATAACCAGAGCAGTACAGAACCAAACTGGAGCCAGATTACCCCTTCCAACTCCAAGGGCTTGAAGTTAAATAAAGTCCCAGGGAATATGAGCAGCTGAAACCTCCAGGCAAAGACAAAGTGGGGTAGGAATCAAAGAGTACCGAGAAGGGAATTCAAATGCAGTCAGAAGAATTCAAAGAGGGAATTTAGAGGGGGTGGATGGGGTGAAATCAAAAGGCCCTGAACAGGGTGAGAGAAGGAATTTGGGCTGGGGATTGCAGTGGGGTGGTCAGGGAGTGTTAGGGTTGGAAGGGGACAGCAGAGGGGTTGCAATGGGGCAGAGGGGGAGTGTTTGGGTGGGGGGTTGCAGTGGGGCAGAGGGGGAGTGTTTGGGTTGGAAGAGGATTGCAATGGGGCAGAGTCGTTGCAGTGAGGTGGAGGGGGAGTGTTTGGGTGGGGCGGAGGGGAATGCTAGGTTGTGGGGGTGCAGTGAGGCAGGAGCAATACAGCAAGGATAGAGCACTGGGGGTGGGGGAGCCCCAGGGGCAGTGCCAGGGGGTGCAGTGGGGCTGAAGGGTTGCAGTGGGGCACGAGGACAGAGCACTGGGGGTGGGGGAGTCCCAGGGGGCAGTGAAGGGTGGTATAGTGGGGTAGAGGGGTTGCAGTAGGGCATGAAGACAGAGCACTAGGGGAGGCCCCAGGGGCAGTGTGTGTGTGGGGGGTGCAGTGGGATTGCAGTAGGGCACGAGGACAGAGCACTGGGGGTGGGGGAGCCTCAGGGGGCAGTGCAGGGGGGGGCACAGTAGGGCACGTGACAGAGCACTGGGGGAGCCCCAGGGGCAGTGCAGGGGGGTGCAGTGGAGCAGGAGCAATACACCAAGGACAGAGCACTGGGGGTGGGGGAGCCCCAGGAGCGGTGCAGGGAAGTGCAGTGAGGCGGAGGGGGAATGTTTGGGTTGGGGGTTTCAGTGGGGTAGAGCGAGAGTGTTTGGGTGGGGGGGTTCAGTGGGGCAATACACCAAGGACAGAGCACTAGGGGAGGCCCCAGGGGCAGTGGGGCAGCGGGTGTAGGGGGGAGTGTTTGGGCAGGGGGCGCAATGGGGAATGTTTGGGTGGAGGGTTTCAGTGGGGCAGGGGATGCAGTGGGGCAGCGGGAGAGTGTTTGGACCACGGGTGCAGTGGGGCAGGGGGAGTGTTTGGGTGGGGGGTGCAGTGAGGCAGAAGGGGAATATTTGGGTGGGGGTGTAGTGGGACGGGGGAGTGTTTGGGTGGGGGCGCAGTGGGGCAGGGGGAGTGTTTGGGTAGGGGGCGCAGTGGGGTGCAGAGGGTCAGGGAGGGAATGTTTGACTCAGGGGCGTAGTGGGGCAGAAGAGGAATGTTTGGGTGGGGTGGGGCAGGGGGCGCAGGGGGTGGGGAGAATGTTTGGGCAGGGGGTGCAGTGGGGCAGGGGGAGAGTTTGGGGCAGGGGTGCAGTGGGGAGTGTTTGGGCAGGGGTGCAGTGGGAATGTTTGGGCAGGGGGGAGTGTTTGCGGCAGGGGTGCAGTGGGGAATGTTTACAGCAGGGGGGTGCAGTGGGGCAGGGGCGTGGTGGGTGACAGGGGCAGGGTGGAGTGTTTGGGCAGAGGGGTGCAGTAGGGCGGGGGACGCAGTGGGGCAGGGGTTGCACAGGGGCAGGGTGGAGTGTTTGGGCAGTGGGGAGTGTTTGGGTGGGGGATGCAGTGGGGCGCAGGGGGTGCAGTGGGGCGCACAGGGGGTCTCCCCAGCGTCCCCGCCGCCGGGCGGCTCCGGCACTCACCGACCCCGTACTTCTCCCGCTTGGTGGGGATCCAGCGGGCCATGCTGGCGGCGGGCGGCCGGGCGCTCCCCCGGCGGCTGCTCAGCGCGGCAGCGGCAGCTCCTCTGCCCCCAGCCCCCGGCGCTGCTGTCTCGGGCTGGGCGCCCCGGGCTGCTCCGCCATGTTAGGGGCCCCGCTCCGCTCCCGCCGCTCTGCAGCGAACTTCCCGGCAGCCGGACAACTCCCCGCCTCCCCCGGCCCCAGCGGCTCTCCCCGCCCCGGGAGCGATCACCTGCTCCGCGCCCTCCCCTCCGCCCTGAGCGCCGCACCGAGCCGGGCTCAGGTCCAGCACCCGTTGCCCCAGGGCTCGGATCTAGCACACACACACCCCAGCCCGGGCTCGGATCTAGCCCTCGCTTCCCCCGGGCTCGGACGCGGATCTTGCACCCCTACCTAGCTTTGGCTCGGATCTAGCATCCCCTTTCCCTGGGCACTACCCACCCACCCAGCCCAAGCTCGGATCTAGCACCCTCTGACCCCGGGCTCGGATCTAGCACCCCGCACCCAACCCGGGCTCGGATCTACACCCCCTTTCCTTAGGCTCGGAGCTACATCTCTCTCCCACTAGCCTCCGGGCACCTACTCAGATCTACACACACACCCCCGTCCCCTCCAGACTTGGGCAACTTTCCAGCAAGGCACAGATTTGTTTCTGACAAGCTCTGTTAACCCTGTGATGACCGCAGCCTGGATCTATTCCAGAGGCTCTGAAGCGTTTTCCCCTCCTTATTCGTTTGCAAGATGTTGATCTGCAGTTGGGAAACGCGAGCCAAGCCACAGACCGGAGAAGACGATTTTGAAAAAAGCAGAGGCCAGTGGGGAAAGAGCCCCTTACCAGTCCCTCCTTTTACCCTACTCGGAGAAACAAGTCCATGGGGGGAACGTTTCCAAGCATTAGCAGCGTTATTTAGTTTCTATTTTAATTAAATTAAAAGTCCCTTCCGTTTAACAGATATCAATAAAGCATTGCAATAAAACTATTACCAACAGTAGAAAAAACAATTGCAAGAGCACATTTTTGCAGGCACAATAAAACTAGAATTATAGGCTCCCCTTAAAGCGAATGGCAAAACTCCTTTGACTTCAGCTAGGACAGACTTGGGACCTTCTATGAGCCAATTTCAAATGCTCAACACACAATTTATTTTTTACATTGTGTGTAGGCCCTGCTCCTGCACATAGATCTGTGCTAGTTTGAAACTTATCCCCCAAACCTGGTTATCTGCTTCTGCTGAAAAAGGCCCACCATTTATTTGTAGTGTGGAAAATCATAGGGGGGGTGGGGTGGAGGATTTCAAACAGACCCAAGAAACTCATTCTCTTAAATAACATAAATGTGGACAATGGGAGGCTATGGCACAACCACGCACATGGACAATGGCTAGTGCGGATGTACCTTTATAGTGCATTTACCCTTGGAGCTGGGGGTGTGATTCCCAGCTCAAGGAGACATCCTGGCAATAACTCCCATCCAGCTAGCACTGGAATAGGAGAGCTGCTCTGAATATGTACCTATGGTCTTGCATGGGTATGTATGCCTAGCGGCTAGCCACTCCCACCACTACTCAGGTTATGCCTTGCATAGTAGGGTCCTGACCTTGAATGGGACCTGTAGGTCCTACTGTAATAAATAATATCTTTCCTCTTCTCCCAAGACATGGCTTATTCGCTGCTTGACAGAAGCTTAATTTCAGGCATAAAGAACCATTTTTACTTTTGCAGTCCTTGCTAACACTGTATGCTGTACTGTATCTTTAAATAAACCTGGTCCACTGTGTCAAAAATACGTAGCTGAAGGGTTTCTTACATGCACAGTAAGTTAGTCATCCTGTGGTGGAGAAGTGTTGCAAGGTTACACCCAGTTTCTTTTAGAAAACCCAAGCTCTTCACTAAAAAGATGTCTTGCATTTGTTTCCAAGAGCTGCTGACAGTATTTTTGTGATGGCCATACCTTTATACCGACAAACACATCTAAAACAATGAATGTCAGAGGCAGTATGGTTTGACGCTTAGAGTTGGAACTAGTGGTAACTCCTACCAGGGGCTTGGAGATGGAGTGTGTTTAATGGCTGGCGCAAGAGACAAGGGTTTACATTACAGGAACAAAAGATATGCAAGTCAGAACTAGTTAAATAATTTATTCTTTATATAAACACCAACTCAACTATGTGCTAGGTGGTTGACATATGGCATATGTAAGAAGACAATATCCTTGTCCCTAAAAGCATATAGTTTCTGGCCCTAAAAGATTCATCAGACCAGATCCTCACAGAAATGCACAGCACCTTACAAGATCATGTCCATTACCATGGGATGTGAGCATTGTATGAAATTATGAGAATGGATGAAGATCAAGTGTGTAGAGCACCTTTCCTTCTCCTACTGTACATAACTAATCTGAGCAGGTAGAAGGGTTTTGCAAATCCTTGAACTCCATAAGATTCACCCATCCCACCTTAGGAAGCTTCATTTTGTAAAATGCTTTGAGATCCTTTGCCAATGCGGTCAGATGCTCAACCATGCTAGACTTGGACTTGAAGCAGCTGACAAAAGTGGGATAAGGGATAATAATAATAACGGTAACTCCAGATCTTTCTGCTCTGTCCGGTATCCAAAATGTCCCCTGGTGTAATTTAGAGCAGTCTTCCCCACCCCCTGACATCCCCCGTTCTGAGAAAGAGCAATTGTCAATTGTTCCTGGAGGCCAGTCTTACTCTTGCTTTCCTGTGCTGGACCAAGAATCTGGCCAAAAGTGCTTGTAGTAGTAGACAACCTTGATCAATGCTTCAAGCTAACCATTCTTCTCGCTGATGCAGTGTGTTACATTTGAGCAAACATTCAACTCAGTTTCAATGCCCCTCCCTAGGATATACTTAGATAGTGGATAATGTCTGTTTCTTTCTGAGTAAGGCGGCCCTGTTTCTTATCACACAGACTACACTTTTATCTTTGAAGTGACTTTCTGTACTGTCAGAGAACAGAAGAGGGAGAGAGAAATATCTTGTAGACAACAGTGGCTCCATTTTGAAAAGGGCTCGGTTCCCACAGTTGGGCTCAGCTTATCAAAAAAGGCACCAAACCAAGTGTCCAGATTTTCAATGTAGCTCAGCATGCTGGCTATATGCCTGGCTGCTGAGATCTTTTGAAAGTCTGGCCCTTACTTAGGTGCCTAAGTGGGAGCTGATTTTTTTTTTTTTTTTAAATGACCCACAAAGTGTAGTATGTTCAACCCTCTACTGCTACCTAGCGTCATGGGTGTTAGGTAACTTTGGCTGTGTGCTGGTGTCAAACATTTTAATAACTTTTTTCAAGGTGTTTAAGATTCTGCCCCCAATGTTCCAATGGGGGTAAGGAAAAATTTGGGCAGCAAGTGGAAAACCAAAAGCAAAACACAACTGATGAATAAACAGTAACTAGCATTGGTGTTTTTATTACTGAAATAGGAAAAGTTGGTGAATTTTTCATTAAATGTAAGGATTCATCAGCATCCGTGCTGTACGCAGTGAACAGTCTCAGATGGATCTCCTTCCTCTCAGGGTGTTTTTTTGGCTTAGAAAAGTGACTCTGTTTAAGTAACATCTCCTTCATGCATTTGCTCCCTGTGGGTCTTTAGTCATATCTGCTCAATTTTTTTAAAAGTTATATCACTGCTTAACCAAGATAGCTATGGAAGAGTGAGCTGGAGTCTATTCTCTCAACAGAACTGTAAGCTAAATTCTGATTGAAGTCACACCAGAGATAAATTTGGCCCACCTACACTAAATTTAGCAATGTAGAAGGATGGTCAGATACTGGATTGGGACTAAGGAGATTTACATTCAGCTCCTGGTTCCCAGTGTGATCATAGCCCAAGGCACTTTAGAGTTTGATTTTAAGAGGTGTTGATCCTTTGTAACTCCCCTTAACCTCAACTAGCCCCTAATCTCTCTGTGTCTCAGTTCCCCACCTGTAAAACTGGGGATTAATAGTCTCTCTCTGTCTCACAGGGGTGTTGTGAACATATATTCATTAATGGTTCTGAGCTATTCAGGCCCAGATCCTCAAAGGAATTTAGGTTCCTAACTTCCATTGATTTCAATCAAAGGTAGGCCCAGATCCTCAAAGATATTGAAGCTCTTCAGTTACTATTGTGATGGGGCCATATAAGTATTTAGATAATAGAATTTACATCACCTCTGAATATGGCCTAATGGTCCCCAAGAAAGACCCTTACCTAGCTTAATACGCAGCACCCTTTCCAGACAGATTTTCAAAGTTTCTGTGCAACTTTAATTTTTCTTGCCTTTTTTTTTTTTTTTTGCTGAGGGGGAATTTTATAATCATTGTCTTCTGGAAACAAGAAGATCCTCTCTGCAGGAGCAAAACTGTTCTCTTCCAGTGGATCACTGAGCTAAAAGGCAGATATAGTAAATGTTGTGGGCAGTATGTCAGATCTCCGTTACCTGAATGTTTGATTGCAGGGCTGGAACTCATTGCCTGCAAGATAGCCCAGCTACGAAGGAGACAGGGAGCCATGGGTTTACTCCCAGCTCAGTCATTGACTTGCTTTGTGACTATGGACAACTCATGGCCGCTCGTGGGCCTGGGGACAATGATACCTACTTGTATTGTACAGATACCAAGGTATTGTACAGAGTTCTTTCCAAGGGTTGGGATACTGTAAAATTATGGGTTTAGAAGAGGGCAGTGGTTGGCTTCAATGGTTCAAAATGTTTAGAAATGTGCTGCTCTTTCCAATAGAAATTAAAAGATAAAAAAGCATGTAAATTTCCACCATATATGAAAAGGCAAATTTTGTATTACTTATATTTAAAAAAAAAAAATCAGACTAACAACTGTTATGATAGTCTGATTTTTTAAAATATAAATTATAAAAAGTCAAGGTTGAATTCTGTGGGGATTTACTTCCCAGGCAATTACATTGTAGTCAATCTAAGTCAGTGAAGAATGTGGCCAGCTATTTCTGTTGCCTTTTCATACACGCTGGAAATTTACGTGCTTTTTTAATCTTTTAATTTCTATTGGAAAGAGCAGCATATTTCTAAACATTTTGAACCATTGAAGCCAACCGCTGCCCTCGTCTAAACCCATAATTTTTACAATATCCCAATCCTTGGAAAGAACTCTCTGTACAATACCTTGGAATGCCTCTATAGCACTATCTCCCTTGAGCTAATGCACTGTTGTAGTTTAACCAAAAGGCAGAAGGAGTGTGATTCTAGTGCCCCACTGTGTTAGAATTAAGAACTACAAATCCTAAAGAATAAATATCTTCCATTGTTTGCAGTGTTGTTGTAACCCTGTTGGTCTCCCAAGGTATTAGAGACATGAAGTAGAGCTCCATATAGCTCAAAAGTTTGTCTCTTTCACCAACAGAAGTTGGTCCAATAAAAGATGTTACCTCACCCAGCTTGTCTTGCTAAAGAATAAACACAACTGCAGTCTTTCCTTCCTAACAGCAAGATACTAATACTGTGTACAGAATATTCCTTAGATTTCACAATTTACCTACCTCCCCCTAGGGTGACCAGATAACAGAAGTTTTCTGAAGAACAAAGTGGGACACCAAATGGATATAGTGAAACTAACAGGAGAGAGAGAGTTTCAGAAACGGATAGTGTCTCAGGGGTCACAAAACAGAGCAAAAAACAAAAGCTCTGAAGGAAAAGGCAAATGCCATTCAATGGACAAACATTGAAGTGACATTCTAGGGTGCATGAGCTATATAAAGAATTAAACAAAAAATTACACAGGTTCCAACCAGGCACTGTTGGATGGAAATAAATGATTTCAACAAGGATATTGTTACAACAGATTCCTATTCAGTTAATTATGCAAGTACTACATGTATATCAGTTTTGGTGATGTAATGACAATATTCTAAGAGTTTGAGCATGAAGAGCAATACAAAAAACATTTTTGTAATTTTAGTAATTAGTATCTTATGAACTCTACTGAATTTACATAATTTAAGTATATGTAAAACAGTTTTTTATATTAAGGTTTTTTTAATCTTTTAATTTCTATTGGAAAGAGCAGCACAAGTGTGAAAAATCCAGACTTTTGGGGGGTGGGTGGGTAGGTATAGTTGCCCATATAATACAAAGCCCCTTACAGTCTGTACTTTAAGTGCACAATTGGCAGTGTCGTGGCTTCTTTAAGGAGCACTGGCTGGTAGCAGCTCTCCTCCCAAAAGGCTGTCATGATAGGTAAGGATTGTTTGTACTTAGTAGTTCCCTCTGGCCCCATAACCCCTGTATCCTTGTAACCCCATGCTATGGCAAGGGGTGTTACAGGAGTTGCTACACTAGCCCTAAGCATCCTGGGGATTCCTCCATGCCAAGGAAATACACAGGCGCTGGTGAAGATGGTTTTTAGTCTGATTTTTATTGCCAAAGTGGTACAAAGCAGACAGAAAAATGACCAGGATCTAGCCCACGAGATCTTTCCTCTGAGGATTTCAAAGCTCTTCCCAAACATTAAAGACAAGTTCATATTATTATACCTATTATACAGACAGGTAAACTGGGCCACAGAAAAGTTAACTGATCAAGAGGCTAGCAGAACAGAACTGGACATTGTCAATCTACATGGCTTCTCCTGTCTCTCCTCTTTTCCATCTGCCTCCTTGGTTTTTGGAGATTTGTTCAGAGGTTTATGGAAGCCTTAGCAGCAGCTCCAACAATAACCACAAGTTTGACATCATTGTGCAAGACCTAGTAGTTATAATAGTAAAGGATCTGAAACAGAAGAGAAAAAGGATGGTTTTATGGCTAAGGCATGGGACTGGGACTCTAGAGACCTGGGTTTAGTTCCTCAATCTGCCACAAACTTCTTATGTGACCTTGGGAAAGACACTTGACCACTCAGTTCCTCATCTGTAAAATAGGTATAAAGAATGCTTCCTTTGTCTACCTTGTGAATTTAGGTTGTAAGCTCTTCGGGTCAGGGGTTGTCTCTTATTCTGTGCTAGTACAACACCTAGCACAGTAAGGTCAGATCAAATTCCAGTTTACAGGCTGGGAGCACTGTATGTCTCACTGTAAATGCAGAGCATAATAAGCACTCCGTGTGGCAGAGCTTGGCTATCCTTTCATTGGAGGGGGTAATGGCACTATGAAATGGTCATGGTGAAAAGAATAACATGGACAGCAGATGCTAGGAATTAATATGATACCAGCTAAATTAGAAAGCTAATGTCTCAGTGTTCTACAATTAGAGGCTGAAAAGGAATCTTACCAGAAAAAGTGATGAAGCTCTAATACTTGAGTCATTTAATGTTGGCACAGCTCTAAGGAATATACCGCAGGGAACAAACTGCACTGGCAGGGGTGGGGAATGGTCTAGATGATCTAACAGCTCTTTTAAATCTCTGGTTGCTTTGATTCTAGCATATGGAATCCACTCATTAAAGTTACCAGCTGAACCTGCCTTAAATTTTAATTCACGGGCTGCCATTTTGGAGGTTCACAGGTCTTTGACGGAGAAGGCCAGGAGCTGACTTAGGCCTGACAATGTGGCGATAGAGATAATAAAAAGCTGATACAATGCAATATACGAACAGACCTGTGCAAAATGAATATTAGAAACCAGTGTTTCAACATGTTCTACTGTACATATTTGCTTTATATAATAATACTTAGCTCATATCTGTGGATCTCCAAGCACTTTATAAAGGTATTGTTACATCCATTTTACCGGTCATTTTACTACCCCATGACAGAAATCTACAATTATAGAATAATGCTACTTTATACTGAACCTCATTGGAACACAAGTGCTAATTTCTCTCTCCAGTAAGCTGCTAAAACAGATGCACCATGCATTATCAAAGTGCTATAGAGATGTTTCTCTAGTGCGATTTAGCTCCCACTTGCATTAGGTTTCAGGCAATATTGTCTTTTGGTATCATCCGTTTAAAGAAACTCATGATTTCACAGTTAATTTAGAACCATCCCAGATGCTGTTAAATCATTTAGTGGCCTGTTGTCTCTACTGAAATGAGAAATTAGCACTAAAGATTATGGTCAAACATACCCAAAGGAAACCTAGTCGGCCCGATCCTGAGCTGGTGTACATCAGCGTAGCTCCATTGGAGTCAATGGAGCTCCCCTGTTTTCTACAGCTGAGGATGTATTTACCTTTCATTTGGTCTTTTTCCACAATTTCCACAGCTATTAATCTTTCATTCTACTAGGGTCTGACTCCTTCAAAGCCCAGCTTCTCCCCCTATCTGATCCCAGTCTTTTGGACCACAAGTTATCTGAAGCAGGGATTGCTCTGTGTTTCCTTAGTGCCCACCACAGTGCTACCATCATAGAATACTAAATAATAATGCTGAGCACCGAGTGATTAGGTTGAACTCAAAACATAGAAGGGCTGGAGCAGCAGATACAAGGCTTGTCTTTATCTCATTGTTAGCCGAAGTTACCTCCAAAACATCTATGAGTCTATCTTAGAGGATGATTTAGTTGGTGTTGGTCCTGCTTCGAGCAGGGGACTGGACTAGATGATCTCCTGAGATCTCTTCCAACCCTAATCATCTAGGATTCTAATACTGAAGCACCACAGAGACATTGTATTAGCAGCACAGAGTAGCTGCAACCCCACTGGATTACTAGCCTGAGCACTAGCAGCACTCGAGCTTCACCCCACACTCCCGCCTGGGTCAGCCAGCTCAAGTTTAAAGCACAACCTAAGGCAAACTAGAGATTTGCATGTGTGGACAGGAACTGGGTTAGGGGCAACAGTTGAGTTATATCTCAAGCTAAAACTTCAGTGAAGACAAGCTCACAGCCCCTATCATGTAGCTGGATTTTGGTCCAATGGATCCATGGAATGAAGAGACCCATTGATTTTGTCCCAGATCTGCATGTGGGGCCTGATCTAAAGCCCACTGAAGTCTACGGGAAGAATCCCATTGACTTCAACAGGCTTTGAATCAGAACCTCAATGCTCCCTTATGCATGGAGGTAGGGGAATATACTTCTGGGATATTATTATTATTATTATTATTATTCATTTGCAAATTCAACACCATTAATCTGGGCTTGAATAGGGACTGGGAGTGGCTGGCTCACTACAGAAGCAGCTTTTCCTCTCCTAGAATTGACACCTCCTCATCTATTATTGGGAGTGGACTACATCCACCCTGATTGAATTGGCCCTGTCAACACTGGTTCTCCACTTGCGAAGTAACTGCCTGCTCTCCATGTGTCAGTATATAATGCCTGCATCTGTAACTTTCACTCTATGCATCCGAAGAAGTGAGGTTTTTACTCATGAAAGCTTATGCCCAAATAAATCTGTTAGTCTTTAAGGTGCCACCAGACTCCTTGTTGTTTTTGTAGATACAGACTAACACGGCTACCCCCTGATACTTCTGGGATCTTTTCCAAGGCAGGCAGTGGTATAGCATCCTACAGGTTAAAGCCCCTTTGTGCATAGGGAGCTCCAGGGTTTGGCCTAGTCTGAATCCCCTCTTGCTTTTCTTAGTTGCCATAGTATGAAAATCTCATTGAACTGAGATGACTAGATTCTCATAGAAATGGATTTCCCATCTCTCCCTTTAGTAACTTGGTACTGGCGATTGTGTGTTCACAGAAGATTTGCAAGGATGCCAGCATCCAAAGCATATTTTGCAAGGTTTTCCTGGCATATCTGCTCACATAGAGGTTGTTTTCTTGGACAAAGGAAACCAACATTTCTATTTCCTCAGTAATAATTTAGTGGGTTTGCATCTTCTGATTTCATACGTATGCTTTCTTTGGTCATAAAAAGGCCACGGTGTCTTATTTTTTATGAAGAAATTATTCTTGTTCATAGAAATATTTGACACTTTGGGATGGAAAAACCAGAAAGCTCATAGAGATAAATATTGTCTTTGCAGTTAGCTGTTTAAAGCTCTCAATCATTTACCCTCCAAATGGTTATCTGATCCCATTTTTTAAACGACAACATTTTGCTCTCCTTATTGCCTGTGGGGAGTGAATCAATGCCTATCTTATCTATCCATGTATCTAGCTCTCATCTGTGTATATAGACCTATCCAGAGTGTATGGATATATCTAGATCTCACCTGCATATATAGCTCTAGCTAGCTCTTACCTCTCTGCCCAGCTCTATCCTGTGCCTATAGTTCTAGCTAGCTATCCATAGACTCATAGAACTGGAAGGGACCTCAAGAGGTCATCTAGTCCAGTCCTCTGCACTCACAGCAGGACTATGCATTATCTAGACCATCCCTGACAGGTGTTTGTCCAACCTGCTCTTAAAAAATCTCCAGTGATGGAGATTCCACAACCTCCCTAGGCAATTTATTCCAGTGCTTAACCGCCCTGACAGTTAGGAAGTTTTTCCTAATGTCCAACCTAAACCGCCCTTACTGCAAATTTGATCTCACCTGAATATATAGATCAAGGGGTCTATATACATCTTATAGTATTTGTATAGTGCCAAGATAGTTACACATTCATTTGCATTGGGATTTTATAGCAGGAAGAGAAAACAGGCATTTAATGACAACACTCATTTTTCCCTAGGTCCTATCATTTAACGTAAATAGCAATCCCAAGAAAATCACAGACGTCTTCCCACCATTTGTACTAGGAGATCACCCTGCTGACCATTTGGACATAGTTTCTGGATAGGTGATCTTTTCTTCAAGGGAATCTATTTTTTAGAAGTTTGTTGATACCAAAGGCAGGTTATATCATCCAAACCTGCCATAAAACAGCCTTCTGCCAATAAAAGAATAGCAAAACAAGGGCTGGACATTTGTGCACCCTATTATGTTAAGAGTTTCTCTTTACGTGATAAAAGAAGCCGCCAGTGTCTGATTCTTAAATCCCCAAGATTATCTATTGTGGATCACAAGAAGGAAGGGTCCTTCCTCTAAGTCCATTGGTGGCAGAATACGTGCTTAAGTTTTGGTGACCTAAGCAGACCTACACAAAGTGCAGATACAGTGAAGGGAAACTTCAACAATAGCTAGGTGGAAGTTCACTGCAACATTGCAGTTGGTTGACAAATAGTGGTCACGAGACACAAAGGAAGAAGTCTAAAAGAGGCATCTGGTTTGCAATTTCTAGCCCGTTAATATCTTGATTCCCAGGCATTCTTCAAAATATAAAGGCCCTGATCCTGTGAGTTCCTGATCACCTCCTGGGGGGACTGAGAACACTCAACATCCACTGAGTGGAGTCTCCAAACTCTCTTGATTTCACATTTATTTTTCTAAACATAATGATACAGGCTCTCTTAGTTACTACATTCCATGCATAATACCTTATACATATGAGTTTAGCTGTTGCCATTTTGATTTTTCACATGAAAAAATCAACTTTAACTATTTATTATTTTTTTATTATTAGATTCTAGTTCTTAAATTATTTGTCATTTGACAATAGTACCTGGAGATCCTGACTGGGATCATGGCCCCATTTTGCATAATAATCAACCAAAAGGATGTATTATAGAGAGTCTAAGTGACTTGTTGCCCTAGGACACACAAAGTCTGTAGCACAGCTAGGAACTGAAGTCAGTTCTCCTAAGTCCCAGGCTAGTGCCTTAATCACAAGACTGTCCTTTCTCTCTGTGTGCTTTTTTTGTTTTTTTAAAGTGTAACCATCAAATCTTGTTTCATACCATTATGAGTTCCTAGCTAAAGTTTCCACAACAGTTCTCTCTCAGATAGTGTTTTCTTCGACAACAAAAATCTTTTTTTTTTTTTTTTGAAAACAGTCTAAATCTGAACTCAAGATATATATTTTACGGCTTACCATTTGAATTTCCTTAACTGCTGTTCTCTCTTTTCTTCCCCTATCCCTCCCGGTGGTATTTTGAGTCATTTTCTTTGATGGCATCATTGAAGGGGGGTTAGTAATTTAAACCCAGATTTATACTGCGGCTGGTGCTAATTCTTTCACCATAAAATATAGCTTTATTTCACTACAGTAAACTTGAAACATAAGTCTTAGAAGCAGCAATGTATCTAGAATAAAGAAGGAAATATGAGCAGAGGTATACAATTTTGCTAAGGAATTCAACTCGATAAGATATGGTGTGTTAGTCTTGCAGCATTGCACAGTATCACACATAAAACACAATTTGAGCCCTTGCTCATAGAAAATTCAGCATCTGCCCAGCTCTGGGAAAGGACAGACATCTGTTTTAGCTAAACCGAGGACCTACACCACCAAATTTGAAATGCACTGTAATCCAGTCTTTTGATTTACACACAATTACAAGTGTATATATGGCAAGTTCACAGAGCAATAGTTTAGTAGCTGAATTATAACTAATGACCCGTGTAACCTACAATGCATCACATTATGCCTTGTAAAGGTGCCAGTCTCTTGGGATTATATTTCAGAGTTTCCTGTGTGTGCCTGCTTTGATAGAAGGAAGGAATGCAGTGGAAGAAACCAGCAGTACCTTTGTGTAAACCTGCAGCCCTATTGCACAGCTCAGTGACACAAGGATTAAGAGGAATGGATGTTCATTGGTTTCTTGTTTTTATATATATATATATATATATATATATATATATATAGGAGAGATTAAGAACATAAGAACGGCCATACTGGGTCAGACCAAAGGTCCATCTAGCCCAGTATCCTGTCTACTGACAGTGGCCAATGCCAGGTGCCCCAGAGGGAGTGAACCTAACAGGTAATGATCAAGTGATCTCTCTCCTGCCATCCATCTCCACCCTCTGCCAAACAGAGTCTAGGGACACCATTCCTTACCCATCCTGGCTAATAGCCATTAATGGACTTAACCGCCATGAATTTATCCAGTTCTCTTTTAAACGCTGTTATAGTCCTAGCCTTCACAACCTCCTCAGGTAAGGAGTTCCACAAGTTGACTGTGCGCTGTGTGAAGGAGAACTTCCTTTTATTTGTTTTAAACCTGCTGCCTATTAATTTCATTTGGTGACCCCTAGTTCTTGTATTATGGGTTGATTGGTTGATTGCTTCTTAAGGACATAAACCTCTTTGAACAGGACTGGAGAGAAAATTTTCACTAATGCTCATTGCATGGGGAGACTGAGGAACTCATTCTAAAGGTGAAATTGTGGTCAAATAAAGACAGACAATAAAGTGAGCAGCGGGGAAGGTGTTTTTAAAAAACTTTAAAATTTAGTTACTTTGGGGCAAATTTTCAAAAGCATCCAAGTGACTGAAGAGCCAAAAATCATATTTTCAAAAGTGACTTAGGCACCCAGGAGAAGGTTTTAAAAAGGTATTTAGGTACCTAAAGATGCCGATAGGCACAATTTAATTTTCCGAAATGGGTAGGCACCTAACTCCCATTGAAATCATGTATCTTTAGGCATCTAAATACTTAAAAATAATCTGTCCCTTATGAGCCTAAGTCTAACTGCAAGTCAATGGGACTTAAATGCTTAAGCCACTTAGATATTTTTGAAAGTGTTACCCTTTGTCTAACTAAATCAATGACACTTAAGAACAATTGCATAGTACAGTTTTATTTTCACATATTATTACTACATTAATATAGTTTCATGTTTATACAAACAAAATGCAAGCCAGAGGGTCATGCAATAGACCCATTCATCCCCTGGGCTGTTGCCATCTTGACTGAAGTGGCAAAAAAGAAAGATTTTCAAAGGTATTTGGATGATCAGTTCCCCAAATGAATGGGTATTAGGCTTCCACATCCCTAACTGGCTTTGAAATCTAAGGCTTTGAAGTATACCAGAAATAAAATGCCTGATCCTGTAGCTTTTGCTCAGGAAGCTAGGCTCAGATCATCAATGGTATTTAGGCTCCTAACTTCCAATGAGTTCAATGGAAGGACTGGGCCTTAGTCATTACTCAACTGAGTAGTCACATCAAGTTTAATGGGATTACTCATATGAGTAAGAGCTTCAAGGATCAGGCGGAAAATCTACCCAATATGTTTAAAAAAGAGCTTTCAATGTTTCTAAAGAATAACAAGGCTGATTCACCATTGCATTAATCTATTTTATGTGGGTGTAACTCTCATCTTCAATGCAGATATAGATATAACATGGTGGTGAATAGGACACATTGTTTGTGGTAGAGTTTTGTCCCTCTTCCTCAACAGACATCCTAGAAATGAATGGTAGTTATCATTACTTACTTTAGGGGGGTAGGTAGGGGTTTCCAGATCTGACTAGAGGAGTTAGAATCCAATTCCCTTTTATTTGATTGGAATTGGGAGTCCAGACTCTTAAGGCAACTTTGAACATCTCAGCTTTGGGGTATTTTAACTCAGATGAACAGGTTCTGAATGATTAATTTGTTGGCACTAGCCTTTTGAACAGCTTTATATTTCCATTCATGAGTTGATTAAAATTTTAAAGCTTCACTTTTTTTTCCTCTCTCCACATCAGGGAAAGAGCTCAGAAACTTCATCTCTGACCTCTGCTGTATCCAGATGACAAGCTCTCTCCTTATTCAAGCACAACTTCCATCAGTGCAAACTGAAGCTCCAGTCCTGCAATTAGATCTGTATGCAGGGCACAAGCATCAGTGTTAGTTTTGCCTGAGGAAGAAATGCAGGACGCAACCCAGTATCGTTAACTCTGACAAGAGACTTCCATATCTTTTCTGCTGCAAATCCCAGCACAATACACCCCATTACTCATTTGCACTAATTCAGCGTCATAAAGCTGACGCCCCACTCCCATAAGCCCCAAAACCCAATATTACTGAAATGAGACAAAGTGAGAAATCAACCCCTCAAGTGCTAGACAGCTCAAAGAGCTCACTTGTAAAATTCCTTTTAAAATTTACTCAAGTCCATTTACTGCTGCCACATACAATGACAAAGGTTCCCCTGGGCCAACAGCAAATGTAGCATTTCATCTTATGAAATAGGTACTGCTGAAAGCCTGACTTACTATTATTAATATTAGTATCCTACTGAAGGGGCCAGATCCTCCACTTGTATCAATTGGCATAACTCCACTAAATCTCCTTCTTTGCTATTTACATTTAATGGATCAAATCCTGGTCTTACCATCCTCGGATTCTTAAAGGTGAACCCACATTTGGAGAGGAAAAATGGTCTAGGGTTAGCATGGCCTTGCAAACTCCTTTGAGCTGGGGATTAAAATATAGTTAATCATCCTTAATAATCAGGGTAAAGGATATTGTAGGGCCTGGAACAGAACTCAAGAATTGTGATATCCCATTCCCTGCTCTAAAAACTAGATTTCATTTCCCCACTATACTTGTATAGGTAAAAGTCTGCTTTGATTGAAACTTGGTGCAATCTTAAGAAAAATCACATATACAGTCTAAAGAAAGAAAATTCTAATGGTTGCCGGATTTATTTAGGCTCTGTTTCCAGTTACTATTGGTTTATGGTAAAGTGGCCATAACAACTGCTAGTTGGGAATAGGGTCTTTTCACCTGATTATTAGTCTATGGAGAGCTGGCTGGTCACATGGCTCTGTTTTCCCCTAATTTCCAACTGCTAAGGTGTCTCAAAACCACATTAACTCATTTTCTAATATTACTTTTCCATGTAAGCAACTGTTGTAGCAGCCCGAGGGACGTTGTCCAATCGTGAATGGAAGGACTGGTGTTCTGCATGATTCTGAATGGGAGAGGTGGTGTCTAAAAGATGGTGTCTATGTTAAATTACAGTTCACACTGTGAAAATACTTGGGAACCCCGTCCTATCTCACTGAATAACTAGAGTGCAGATAAATGTCTGGTAGCAATTTATCAAGGCTAAAACAATACTGAGTGGCAACTTATTAGGGGATTTATTATTTTATATCGTCCTCCATTAGTCCATTCACTATGGGAAATAAAACTGGTTTTATAATGAGTGAGGTACAATAGAGCTTAATTAACAAGGTTTATTCTTTCATCAGGAAATTAATGGTGCTGTTGTGTCGTACTTCACCCAGCTCTAGAGACATTTGATTGCAAAGGAATAGAAAGGATAAAGACTATTAATTACATAAACATTCTGTATGCACAAAAAGTGAAACAGCAAAGAGGCCACTGATGGAAGTTAGCTTTAATATGTACGAATAAATAAATGCAGAAGAAAATTATTCTGCAAGCACCCAATAAGAGAATATGAATCATAGAATCATAGAATATCAGAGTTGGAAGGGACCTCAAGAGGTCATCTAGTCCAACCCCCTGCTCAAAGCAGGACCAATTCCCAGCTAAATCATCCCAGCCAGGGCTTTGTCAAGCCGGGCCTTAAAAACCTCCAAGGAAGGAGACTCCACCACCTCCCTAGGTAACGCATTCCAGTGTTTCACCACACTCCTAGTGAAATAGTTTTTCCTGATATCCAACCTGGACCTCCCCCACTGCAACTTGAGACCATTGCTCCTTGTTCTGTCATCTGCCACCACTGAGAACAGCCGAGCTCCATCCTCTTTGGAACCCCCCTTCAGGTAGTTGAAGGCTGCTATCAAATCCCCCCCTCATTCTTCTCTTCTGGAGACTAAACAATCCCAGTTCCCTCAGCCTCTCCTCATAAGTCATGTGCTCCAGACCCCTAATCATTTTTGTTGCCCTTCACTGGACTCTTTCCATTTTTTCCACATCCTTCTTGTAGTGTGGGGCCCAAAACTGGACACAGTATTCCAGATGTGTCCTCACCAATGTCGAATAAAGGGGAACGATCACGTTCCTCGATCTGCTGGCAATGCCCCTACTTATACAGCCCAAAATGCCGTTAGCCTTCTTGGCAACAAGAGCACACTGTTGACTCATATCCAGCTTCTCGTCCACTGTGACCCCTAGGTCCTTTTCTGCAGAACTGCTACCTAGCCATTCGGTCCCTAGTCTGTAGCAGTGCATGGGATTCTTCCGTCCTAAGTGCAGGACTCTGCACTTGTCCTTGTTGAACCTCATCAGGTTTTTTTCGGCCCAATCCTCTAATTTGTCTAGGTCCCTCTGTATCCGATCCCTACCCTCTAGTGTATCTACCACGCCTCCTAGTTTAGTGTCATCTGCAAACTTGCTGAGAGTGCAGTCCACACCATCCTCCAGATCATTAAAGATATTAAACAAAACTGGCCCCAGGACCGACCCTTGGGGCACTCCGCTTGAAACCGGCTGCCAACTAGACATGGAGCCATTGATCACTACCCATTGAGCCTGACGATCTAGCCAGCTTTCTATCCACCTTACAGTCCATTCATCCAGCCCATACTTCTTTAACTTGGCGGCAAGAATACTGTGGGAGACCGTATCAAAAGCTTTGCTAAAGTCAAGGAATAACACATCCACTGCTTTCCCCTCATCCACAGAGCCAGTTATCTCATCATAGAAGGCAATTAGGTTAGTCAGGCATGACTTCCCCTTCGTGAATGAATATGGATGAAATCCTGCCCCTATTGAAGTTAACAGGAGTTTTGCCATTGACTTTATAGGGCCAGAATTTCACCTTAGCCCTGCTACATTCAAAGGCCCCAGTTCATCTTTGGTGTGACCCTGGGTTAACTTGGTCCTGGACTTGATGACTTCTCAAGGTTCCTTCCAGCCCTACATTTCTAGGATTCCACGAACATGATACAGTTCTGCGGTGACCTAGAATCCTACTTTCAACGTCTCCAACTCAAAGACTATTTCCAACATACTCCTGAACAGCATACTAACCCACAGAATCCTCCCTACCAGCACTACAAAAAAAAAAAAAAAAAAGGATTCTGCGTGGACTCCTCCAGATGGTTGAAACAACAGACTAGACTTCTACATAGATTGCTTCCGTCAACGTGCGAAGGCTGAAATTGTGGAAAATCAACATCACTTGCCCCATAACCTCAGCCATGCTGAACACAACGCCATCTACAGCCTCAGGAACAACTGACATGATAATCAGAAAGGCTGACAAAGGAGGTGCTGTCGTCATCATGAATAAATTGGAATATGACCAAGAGGCAGCTCTCTAACACCACATTCTATAGGCCATTATCCTCTGATCCCACTGAGGATTACCTAAAGAAACTATACCATCTGCTAAAAAAAACTCCCTGACAAAGCACAGGAACAAATCTGTACAGACACATGCCTAGAACCACAACCAGAGGTATTCTATTTGCTACCCAAGATCCATAAACCTGGAAATCCTGGACGCCATCATCATCTCAGGCATTGACACCCTGATATCAGGATTGTCTGGCTATGTGGACTCTCTCCTCAGGCTCTAAGCTACCAGCACTCCCAGCTATCTTCGAGACACCACTGACTTCCTGAGGAAACTACAATCCATCGGTGATCTTCCAGAAAACACATCCTGGCCACTATGGATGTAGAAGCCAATATTCCACACAAAGATGGACTACAAGCTATCAGGAACAGTATCCCCGATAATGTCACAGCTAACCTGGTGGCTGAACTTTGTGACTTTGTCCTCACTCACAACTATTTCACATTTGGGGACAATATATATCTTCAAGTCAGTGGCATTGCTATGGGTACCCACATGGCTCCACACTATGCCAACATTTTTATGGCTGACTTAGAACAACGCTTCCTTAGCCCTCTTCCCCTAACGCCCCTACTCTACTTGCGCTACATTGATGACATCTTCATCATCTGGACCCATGGAAAAGAAGCCCTTGAGGAATTTCACCATGATTTCAATAATTTCCATCCCACCATTAACCTCAGCCTAGATCAATCCACACAAGCGGTCCATTTCCTGGACACTACAGTGCTGATAAGCGATGGTCACATAAATACCACCCTATACTGGAAACCTACTGACTGCTATACTTATCTACAAGCCTCCAGCTTCCATCCAGGACACACCACAAGATCCATTGTCTACAACCAAGCTCTAAGATACAACCGCATTTGCTCCAATCCCTCAGACAGAGGCAAGCACCTACAAGATCTCTATTAAGCATTCTTAAAACTACAATACCCACCTGCTGAAGTGAAAAAACAGATTGACAGAGCCAGACGAGTACCCAGAAGTCACCTCCTACAAGACAGGCCCAACAAAGAAAATAACAGAATACCACTAGCTATCACCTTCAGCCCCCAACTAAAACCTCTCCAGCGCATCATCAAGATCTACAACCTATCCTGAAAGATGATCCCTCACTCTCACAGATCTTGGGAGACAGACCTGTCCTCACTTACAGACAACCCCCCAGCCTGAAGCAAATACTCACCAGCAACCACACACCACTGAACAAAAACACTGATCCAGGAACCTATCCTTGCAACAAAGCCTGATGCCAACTCTGTCTACATATCTATTCAAGTGACATCATCATAGGACCTAATCACATCAGCCATGCCACCAGGGGTTCGTTCACCTGCACATCTACCAATGTGATATATGCCATCATGTGCCAGCAATGCCCCTCTGCCATGTACATTGGCCAAACCGGACAGTCTCTACTCAAAAGAATAAATGGACACAAATCTGACATCAGGAATCATAACATTCAAAAACCAGTAGGAAAACACTTTAACCTGTCTGGTCACTCAGTAACAGACCTGAGGGTGGCAATTTTGCAACAGAAAAGCTTCAAAAACAGACTCCAGCGAGAAACTGCCGAACTTCAATTGATATGCAAACTAGATACAATCAGCTTAGGCTTGAATAGAGACTGGGAATGGTTGAGCCATTACAAACATTGAATCCATCTCCCCATGTAAGTATTCTCACACTTCCTATCAAACTGTCTGTACTGGGCTATCTTGATTATCACTTCAAAAGTTTTTTCTCTTACTTAATTGGCCTCTCAGAGTTGGTAAGACAACTCCCACCTTTTCATGCTCTCTGTATGTGTATCTCTCTCTATATCTCTCTCCTCAATACATGTTCCATTCTATGCATCCGAAGAAGTGGGCTGTAGCCCACAAAAGCTTATGCTCAAATAAATTTGTTAGTCTCTAAGGTGCCACAAGTACTCTGTTCTTTTTGTGTAGGGTCAAAAATTCACCCCTTCCTGTCTTTAATAACAACAACATAATGTAACAATCAGATCAGACCAGTGTTAGCTGCTCCTCAGGCTCCTCTCTCTGCGTTGTTCAGCCCACATTCTAGATCCTCTCTCTCATGAGAGAGCCACTCCCAGCTCCCTTATATCTGGATGATGTAAGGAGGCATCTGCCTCCGCGAGACAGCAAAACTCATTGAACGTTCCCTGGCAGAATAAATACTGCTAACAGCACAGTGCATTTTAGGCAAATGCTGCCAGCCTGTAAAAGAGCTCACCTTGGAAAAGCCATTTAGTCCACCCAGATATAGCCCCACAAATTTGCACCTAAATTCAAACTGTCCTGTCTTTGGATTGTAACACTACCACCTGTAACGTGGACTGAGATTCAGGAGAACTGGCTTCCATTCCTGACTCTGCCACTGACCTGCTAAGTAACCATGTCACTTCATCTCATTATGCTTCAGTTTCCCTTCTATCCTTTGTGCATCTTGACTATTTAGACTGTAGCTCTTTGAGTCATCGACTGCCCTTTACTAAATATTGTACAGCACCTAGCAAAATGGGGCTCCTGTACCTCTGTAATAAAAATCACCAAAAGGCAGCTTGTAGGATCCAGAGTCACACTTTTTGTTCAAATGATAGCAGCTTTCTCTGCTCTCATTATATCATATGAAAGAATTAAAAATAGGAAGCAATGTCAGATGTCTTCATTAAGAATCACTGGTTACCGGCAGAGTGCATATTAGTGTGACCCCCTCTTGCAATGCCTGTGGTGCCCGTCCATCAAAGCTGAATCTGGAATATTGACTTTTATATTTAATGTATCTTTTACATGTTGAATGCTAGAAGAGCCTGTTCCCGAAAGCGTCCTCACTAGGGGAGTAATGTGGTCAGATTTAATCAATGTTTCTAAGGCTGGAAATGAGCCTCCGCTCATTCTTAGCAACAATTTGTAGATGTCACAGTTGCATTGAGTGGAGTGCAATCAATAATTCCTTTTTTTTTTTTTTTTAAAGCCACTCCCTCTCTCCCCTCCCCTGGGAAGTTTCCATTACAGATTTCCATCTTCAAATATCTGATTCTGGCAATTAGGACATTTGAGAGCGGACTACACCTGTTAAGTCAGAGGTCCCCAAACTGTGGGACATGTCCCCCTATGGGGGCAGAGAGGAATGTTGGGGGGGGCGGGGTGCAGCAGGCCCAGGTTAGCCCTCATGGGGGTGGGGAGGGAGCGCCACCCAGTCCCATCTCATCCCCAGCTCTGCTCTGGCCCACCCCCAGCCACAGCCTCAGCTCCTGGCTCCGCACCTGGCTGCCGGCCCCCACCGTGGCCTGGCTGCAGCTCCGCTCCGACCCCCAGCCTCAGCTCCCGGCCACAGCTCTCTTCCTGGCCCCGGCCCCAGCCCCTAACCTTGGACCCTTCCCCTGTGTGCGTCTCCCACCTTGCCCTGGAGCCATGGCCCTGCTCCTGGCCCCAGTTTGGGGGTAAGGGGGCTGTGGACTGGGGTAAGGGGGCCACTCCACTCCCCAAAAATTTGGGGACTACTGTGTTAAGTAGCTATGGCCTAAGTAGATGTGGGGAAAAAGAACGTATCTTGTAACAAAGGACAATTGCTGTAGTCTCTCTTCATAAAGTACTTTTAATGTGTGGCAAAAGTCTGGAGGGAACTTTTTTTTTTGGATGGTGAGGAGGGGCAGTTTCAGGTGCATACAAAATTGAAATGGCCTGATTCTGATCTTATACGGGTTTTGCATGCGTGTCATTCTAGTGTCTTTTGTCGAGTTACTCCTGACATCAACCAGTGTAGGTAAGAGGAAAATCAAACTCAGAATCTTGAGGTAGTGTTTTGAGCTCATTTACATCAATGTAAGTCAAGACTTCTGCATTCACATCCATTTAAATGAGGTCAGAAAATGGACTGTAAAATTAATTGAAATCTCAGCTTTGAAGTTTCTGGCCACAAGTTTTATGGGTCAGACTCCTCTCTCCTTAAAAATAGGAAGTATCAAGGCATACAGCCAAACTGAGATATTCTATTACCTGATGCTATAAGCAAAAACCTAAGAGCATGTTTTTTTGAGAAAATGCTTGTTTAAATTTGAGATGGAAAGCACTAAACAGCAAAAGAGAAGAATATAATAGTGTAGCCCATACAGCTAGCCTCGTCTTTTATTTTACTTAGCAGTAACGCAAGGAACCTACAGGCCTGTATCCTGTAAGACATTGGCATAAGCAGGTCAAGTAGGCCCATGACCCTTAGCGTATATAAAATGGCCCAACCATTACCCTAGATGTTGGGGAACTGGGAATAGCTTGGTCCAGAGAAGGAGTTGGTACTTAACAGTACCAGGCACCCCCAGGAACACTCATTTCCTAACTACTTTACATTGGACCTCATTCTGCTCTCACACTGGTTTTACATCAGTGTAACTCCAGCAACTTCAATGGAGTGACTCCTGATTTACACAAGGTTAGGGTCAGCAGAATCAGGCAACATTTTAACAAAGAAATCAGCAATATTTTTGGGCCCATGTTCATGAAATTACATTTGTCATTTGGATCAATCTTGGGAAAACATCCGCTCGATGTGCAGCAGTCAAAAAAGGTAACAATGTTAGGAACCATTAGGAAAAGGGTAGATAGTGAAACAGAAAAATATCATAATGCCCCTGTATCAATCCCTGGTATGCCCACACCTTGAATACTAAGTGCAGTTCTGGTAGCCCTATCTCAAAAAGAGATATTAGAATTGGAAAAGGTATAGAGAAGGGCAACAAAAATGATTAGAGGTATGAACAGCTTCTAAATGTTGAGAGATTAAAAAGACTGGGACTGTTCAGCTTGGAAAGAGACTAATCAGAGGGATATGCTAAAGGTCTAAAAAAATCATGACTCATGCAGAGAAAGTGAATAAGTGTTATTTACCCCTTCATGTAACAAGAACTAGAGGTCACCCAATGAAATTAATAGGCAGGAGCTTTAAAAACAAACAAAAGGAAGTACGTCTTCACACAATTCACAGTCAACCTGTGGATCTTGTTGCCATGGGATGTTGAAGGCCAAAAGTATAGCTGGCTTCAAAAAAAGAATGTAGATAAGTTCATAGAGGATAGGCCCATCAGTGTCTATTAGCCAAGATGGCCAAGGATGCAACACCATGTTCTTGGTGTCCCTAAACCTCCAACTGCAGAAGCAGATACTGGTTCAATCAAAATTGCCCCGTTCTGTTCATTCCCTCTGAAGCACCCGGCATTGGCCACTGCTGGAAGACAGGATCCTGGGCTAGATGGACCATTGGTCTGACCCAGTAAGGCCATGCTTATCTTCTTCAGCAATTCATCCAGCCTCTGCTGCTGCTGCTTTATTACCTTTGTTTTTTATTCTGGATGAGTCTCCTCTTGATTCTGTAGAGTACATCTTGCTGGAGTTTCATTAAGCCACCGATTCTCCATGTCAGTTAACTGGCCATCATACGTCCAGCAGAAGTGAGTATGTTAGAAGCAGGACTGCTGAGCTGCATTCCCTTGGGAGTTTTTAATTTTCCACCTGAGGTGTGGGGTTGAGCTTCTGTTGAAGTAATCGGCTAAACTCACACGGCTGCAGCACTGAGCACTACATCATACAGAGGTAGTGGACCAAAGTCACCCTGGTGTAACTCCATTGAAATTATGGGCATTAAAACAGGGATGAATTTCACTTTGTATACCTAAAGATTAGCATGCTGGACTGGATTCAGGACTCTTGAGTTCTAGGCTTGGTTCTATCACTCACTCTCCACAGGACACAGTATCCAACATTTTCAAAACTGGCCACTGCTTTTGGGTGCCTATCTTGAGAAACCTTAAGGGACCCAACGTTTTAAACAGTGCTGAGCACTCCACATCTCGGGCTGAAGGTCAATGGGTTCTGCAGACGCCCAGGTCCTCTGACAATCAAGCCCAAGTTGTCTCAAGTCAGGCAACTAATGGTGGTGCACCCAGAATCAGTGGCTGCTTCTGAAAACGTGCTACAGAGCAGCTCCATGCCTCAGTTTCCTCATCTACAAAATAGGACTAATACAGTAATAGTCTACCTATTTTGTGGTGTTGTTGTCTGCGTTAATTCACAGATGAAGAACTTTGAGATCTTCAGATGAAAGGACAAAGATTTATGATGTGCTGTTCCTGTAATTTATAAAAGTAGGGTCCTGTGCTTTTTATGAAACAATCTTTATTTGCACAGGAACAAGTGAGCACATGAATAATACATATATAGGCTGAAAGATTTCACTTATGTTTTTAATGCTTTCTTTCTATTATTTTCTTTAGATTCTCACCTTCCCTCCTCCCCCGCACACATTTTACTTATTTCCCTTTCTTTCTAGAGGGGCAAAAGGAAAAAAAAAAAGACTATTTATTTTGTATTTCTTTGTAATATGTAGAGGAGAACTGCAGATGAGAAAAAAATAATGACACTAACCACTTTTAATAGGATGCCATTAGAAGCATCCAGTGAAGCTGATAAAAAACAGTTTTCAGCTTTCAGTGTGTTGTGTAAGTAAAATCTCTCAGATATGGAGAAAGCTTTCACTTTTAAAGAAACTTTCCTATAGTGTCTCATTTCCTGAGAGGGAGCATATCTTCTCCGTGGGCTCTCCCCTCTCCCCACAAGTGATCCTGAAAATAAGAGTTTAGAGATCCTTCTCAATCCTGATTGTCCCCTGCCCACACACATACCCCAGCAGGAAACAGAGCTGATTCTAGCCTGCCTGACAGTCACATGATGCAACATGTGCATTCTATGAGTGAGTAGTTTTTCCTCTGTAAAGGTTACCAAAAATGGTGAGCCTGATTCTCCGTTCCTCCATTTCTGCCCTTGAGGAAGGACAGGGGATGTAGGGCAAAGGTGACTAAGACACCTTTGTGATCCCCATAGTCTGGGCCTACCTTGTTTCCCCTTGGGTAAGTTACAGCAGCCTTGAAGCTACTCTAACTTATGCTTTTCTTCACAAGACCCCTCATGTGACACTCTAGCCACACCCTCTCCCCATCTTCCTCTTGGCGCCTGTACCAGTGGCTGGGAGAAGGGCTGGTGGAGAAACCTTACACCAGTTCAACACTGATTATGTAGCCCCCTGCAGAAGGGGCATTTCTTTCTCCTTTAAAGCCTCTTTATGCTGCCTCTGTTGGGCCCCCGATAGCTTTTTCATCCCTTCTGAGAAATTGAGCTTGTCGAGCAGTATTAAGGGTGGAAAAATCCTATTGTGTAAAAGTGGAGGTTTGTATTGGAGAGAGGAAATATGAGTCAAGGGAAGTAATGACTAATACATCAAAAGTCTAAGGGTACATCTACACTACAGCGGGGAGTCGATTTAAGATACGCAAATTCAGCTACGTGAATAGCGTAGCTGAATTCGACGTATTACAGCCGACTTACCCCGTTGTGAGGACGGCGGCAAAATCGACTTCTGCCGCTTTTTGTCGGCGGCGCTTACTACCACCTCCGCTGGTGGAGTTAGAGCGCCGATTCGGGGATCGATTGTCGCGTCCCGACGGGACGCGATAAATCGATCCCCGAGAGGTCGATTTCTACCCGCCGATTCAGGCGGGTAGTATAGACCAGGCCTTAGATGAGACTTGCTAAAACACAGGAATCCAGGGAAGGCATTGGATAGGAATTTGATCTTAAAGTTAGACAGTCCAAGCCTGCAATCCTCATGCAGGAATGGGAATTCTATCTAGATAAGAGTCGGTGGATTGGTCCGTCCCAGTGGCTTAAATACACTTTATTCAAAGCACTTCCACAAAGCTGTTTCAGCAGCCGAAATTTAGCAGAGCTAGCTATTACATGTTGTACACCCTAGGTGTCACTCTAAGATCAACAAGGAAAACAAAAGACTTTCCATGCTCACTGAGAACATTCTCATCTTAGGAGGACCAAAACCTTCTTCACTGCAGAGAGCAAATCCCTGGACCATTTTAGGGCAGAGGCACTGTGCCACTGATAGTCCTTAAAACCAAAAGGCCAGATCCTCAGCTGGTGTAAATCAACAGAGCTCCATTTTAAAATCAATGGGGCTGTGCCAAGTTGCAGGAACTGAGGATCTGGCCCACAGAATAGCGAGTTGCCACAAAGAGATGCTTCACGGAGGGCCAGGGCTTCCTCTAAACCTTCTGCAGCAAAGATGAACAAAAACATTTCACTCGCTTTTAATGAAGTTATTTGGTCTGTTATACACGATTTACTGCCTCCTCAGTCGGAGATAGAGACAGGACATGCTGTGTCATTTTCTGCAGCCTTTTACTATTCAAGCGGTGTGAAAACAATTAGTGTAATTTCACACGTGGAAGAGCTTTTAATACAGACAGCATCACCTACTAAACCATGATCTATATGGGCCTGGTTCTCTGCTGCCTTACACTTTGGGTCATTTAGAGTTGTGCCAACTGGGCTGTGAAACAACTAGAGGAGACTATTTTTTAAAATCTAATTAGTGGACCAAACTCTGCATTGGAAAGAACAAAATAGAAGGCCGGATCCTCAGATGGCAAGCAACAGAGCTCCACTGACTTCAGATCCTCCGTTGATGTAAATCAGCCTAGCACTGGACTAACACTCTCCCGTCTTTGAATCTTTTTTAGGGTGGCACATTTAAGTCTAGACACACCAATTAATGGCCTGATTACTGTTTAATTTGGTGGCTAAATTCCTCCTGATTTCAACTAGAGCAGGATGGGGCCCCCTGGATCAAATCCCCCAGCTCAGCATAGTGCTGCAGTGTACCACAGGCGGTTCTATGTTTCCCTTTACTCAGGGCTGGATTTCAGCATTGCAGGGAAGGGGCAAATCTGCCGAGGAGGCACATGATCAGCCTGCCTGGGCGGAGGAGCTTTTAGCTCTTTCCTTTAAGGTAGAAGAGGAAAATTCACAGGACCTGAGTCACCATTCAGTTGTTCCAGCTTTTTTGCCTGTGTGCCCCCATTGGGGTAAAGCAGCAATGAATCAGGGCTACAGTCAAGGAAACACTGATGAGATTAAAAAAAAAAATAATCAGGCAGTAGAGAGGGACATAATCTGTTAGGCAATGGAAAGTGATGGAAGCCCCATCATTTGAGACAAGCACCATGGCTAGAGAGCATGTGCTGTAAGGAATAATTCTTCATTGGGTGAGGCACCCACTCCCGAGAGGGGCTGAGCAATTCTTGCAAACTACTCCCATTGCAATCAACAAGTCTGATCTGCCCCCACTCGCTTATTCTCATGTTAGAAGGAGGAACATGATGGAGAACTATACAGTTGCTAGTTTAAGTGAAAGGAGAATCAACTGCAAAAAGGAGTTGAGGATGTTCAGCACGTTAAAAGTTTGGGCACTTGATGTAGGACCAGATCCTCAGCTGGTGCAAACTCTTCAAGTCACTGGAGCTATGCTGATTTACACCATTTGAGGCTTTGACTCCCATTGCCTATATTACAGCCCTTTCTCCCATCACTGAGTAATGAGTATGAGCCTCTAATTGCTAGAATTCGCTGATCCTCCTCTCCCTGTGAGAAGAGACAAAAACAACCAAATAAGGAAATGCAGGAGACCCAGCAGATAGGGTCCATTTCAGAGTCTGCTTCTGAAAGGCTGCTTCCACTCTAATTACTGCTGCTTTGGCACGATCGCTTCTCTGAGATGAAAAGGGCATTGTCTCAGTCATCATAACCTTCAAGCAGCCACAGTTCCATCCCTCAAGAGAGTGTCCTCTGTCCTTTACTTTCCTTCATCCCTCACCTGCAGAACTAGCATTTTGGGGACCAAGAGAATGAGTTCTAAAGTAATTCAAAGTCTCTAGACCAGATCCTCAGCTGATGTAAATTTGGCCCGAAAGCAGTTAGACTTTTTCTGAATTGATTTTTAGGGAGTGGTGGAGGAGGAGTGATGCTATTGTTCTTTGATTATTTTTTTAAGTGCAGGGTCCATAATTTCTCTTTTGAAGAAGCACGAGGGATTTGTAGCTGTGGTGTTTTGGGTTGTTGTTTTAAATCTGATATTTGCTTTTAGGTCACATCTCAAAATCCTGCTGAAGAATCTATTACTGAATCTTGTGGTTACGAGACAAAGAAGGTGCCCAGGATACAGAGCCAGATCTTCATCTGGTGTAAATCAGTGTGGCTACAAAGCTTAATGTTAGCGAACAATTTTATCCACCGCAGTCAGTAGAGTTGGGCTGATTCACAGACAAGGGTGTGGCCAGATATGTTTTTTAACTACCCAGTTAGGGAGAGGTTTAAGGTTTTTGCAGAATCTATGTTGAAAATCCCGATTACAAGGCTTCCGATTTTCATGTTCTGGGGTACATTAAATTAGTTTTGCTTTTGGACGTCCCCAATGCTGCTGCTCCCCGTAGCCTTTGAAACAAGGGTGTCATTTAAAGTAGTATCTGTTTGTGGACGCTACCAGGAATTGCACTCTTGCTATGGACTGACACTTGATGGCAGTAGAGTTCATACAGCGGACTACAAACATAACAGACGAATCAGCACCAGTATGAACTGTTCACTCAAGATGACAAACCATGTCACCTAGGTCTGTTTGCTTTATACTAGAGTTAACATCACTCAAGAAGTTTTGAAGCCTGGCTCTGCAAGTATATAGGTTGTAAAATCCTGTATGAAATAATATTTTTATAGTTCCTTTTGCTTTCCCCTACAAGTCTAACATTTTATTTGAAGTCTAAATGGGGCTTGGAATTCTAGTGACATAGAAGGACACAGAATTCTTGCTGTTTTATTTATATATAGGTCCAAAAGTACAGTGGGCACATGGCCTCTGCCCTGATATGATCATTGACCCAAACTTGCAAACAGCCCTATAGAGGTGGACCCTCACACCACCATGGAGCCCTATTGATTTCAGTGGGGTTCCACATGCTGGGCAGAGTCAGGGTCATAATCATGTAAATGGTGCTACTAAATCTACAATCAAGGCCCAGTCCTACAATCTGCGAGGTTAATGTGAGATTTGCTATCAGCTTCCGCTCAGTGGGCACAAACCCAAGCCCTGGGTTGTATATTATGAACAAAACAGCTGTTAAAAAAATCCCCCAATGAAAGGTTACGTGCATTTTGGTGCATTAGAGCATTTCTTTTAATAAGGCCACATCTCAGTGAAGTAATAAACTACAAGCTGCTTTGAGAAAACTTTAGGTTCTTGCTACTTAAAACAAACAGAGCGGTGTGATTTTTGGACAGCTCCGGAGTGCAGAGTGAACGCACAGTTTTACAAGATTTATAACTGGTACTGTAATTCCAGATACATGTTTGTACATTAAAAAAACACCAAACTCCTGGAACCAGTGAAGACCTTGAAGAACCATGCTAACAAGTAATCAATAGGGATGCATCTGGTATTGAACCATCACCTGCCTAGTAAACAACACTAGCACTTCAGTTATGCTGTGTTAGCAGAGAAAAGAGATCCAAACGCTCTGTTTTTTAAACACTTCAGCAACTACTGCACTAAATGTGAAAAGCTGCTGTCTTCCATGACCAGCAGCTTAGAGAGATTAACAACAATGGTAAGGAACTTCAACAGCTCACACAAGCTCAATGGAATTTTTGCAAAATGGATTCAGCAGTGCCATAGCACAGTGTGTCTGATGACTATACAAAGTGACTAAAAATCATAGTCGTTCCATATAGTACTGAAAACTCCAGCTAACTCTCTTTGTATACAGCTGAACAAGGGATCCTTTTTGCTCAGTGACACTTACAGCGTCAGTACCCCTGCAAAAGTTTGACTAAGTGGAGCAATCACTAACTAAACTGGGGGTTAATTGGATGGATTGGTGATACGCCCTATGAAGAGCATCCCTTAGTTGGATAGACTAACTGTTTCAGACCAATGACCATTCCAGCATTATGTCACAGTTTGGGGAGCATGAATTTCTGGGTAAAGTTCTCTCCAGCAATCTGTATATGGGGAGACTTAACAGAGCAGCTATAGCTACTGCACTGTGCAAGTCCTACGTAAAACCTCACTGCAGTAGAGACTGCAGCAAATGGGCTGGACATGGCCTGTTAAAGATGCAGTACATCATTTCTGCCCTTCAGACATACCTCATCCCCTTTGCTGCAATGCTGTCGACAAACAGCAAGCTTAACCCTTCGGAGCAAACTTCAACACTGAGTTGGAAAAGAAAACAGACATCATTGACGCAATGTCTAAGCTGAAACCACTGGGACATGTGGGGGCTGGATAGATTCAGGATTCTTTTATGTTTCAAAGCAAAACAGTTTCCATAGATAAGGCCAGGAGATATTTCAGTCGGCAGCTTCTCAGATAGGAAGTGCTTACTGCAGAGAGAAGTTTTTGTGAGATTGCCAGTGTGGCAGTCTAGACTCCTGGATCCTCCTGCTTCAAAGAGCTGGTACAATGCAGACATGACAGTGCGAGCTTCACCCAACCCACCAGTGTTTAGACTAAGCTTTTTGGGGCCCAGGCTGTCTTCATTACTACACATGTGTACCTTTCCCACCACACTGGGGCCCTGACTGGGATCTCTCATTGCCAGACTTCTCTCCCACTGACTGTGGATCTCTGAGCATTTACTGGCTCTACACCTCCCTCCACTCACAGCCCCACAGTTAGGACATGAGGGAGCATGGACAATGTTTGGCAGCTCAGCTACTCTTGGCTGCCTGGTGGCTCCACAGGGAGCTGTTGCAGGCAGTGTAAGTTAGAGCAGCCCCAGGAGCCAGTCCAGAATTTGGTAGGAGCTAAGCAGGGCCGGCTCCAGGCACCAGCTCAGGAAGCAGGTGCTTGGGGTGGCCAATGGAAAGGGGCGGCATGTCCGGGTCTGTGGCGGCAATTCGGCAGCGGGTCCCTCAGTCCCTCTCGGAGGGAAGGACCAGCCGCCAAATTGCTGCCGCAGAATGAAGTGGTGCAGTAGAGCTGCCGCCGATTGCAGCTTTATTTTATTTTTTTTCCCCCCTCACCGCTTGGGGTGGCAAAAAAGCTGTAGCCAGCCCTGGAGCTAAGCCACCTCTGTTCTTACCTTTCCTGAGAGGTGCAGCAAAGAATCTGGCCTTCAGCCTTTACTTGGGTGCATTCTGGGAGAGGCCTATGGAGTTTATTAGCTGCTGAATGGGTAGCTGTGCCATGCAGACAGAATTGATACTGCCTTCATTGCAGGAACTCCCCAATAACATATCAAATTATTTCTTGAAGCAATTAAAAATATATATAAGAGAGAGTGGTCAAAATAGGGTTGCAAACACAAGCAACAGGGACCCTTTGGGCATAAGCATGACACAAGAACATTATGGGGTGTAGGCATTATTTTGTATTCACATTGGAATCTGAACCTGTGGGAAAGGAAAAATGAATGCAAGCCCTCTCTTCAGTTTCCCCATCTGTACCTTTGCCAGATGACCCAAGGATCTCATTGCAGGCAATTCCTGGTCTGTCTACTAGTTTGAGCAGGGAACTGGGATTAGGCCTTCAGGGATTTATGACTGGGGAGGGAAGAATGAAAAGGAACAACATCTGACACCGTAGAGCATTGAATGGAGCATAAACAAGGAGGCAAGTACTTTGTATGCATAGACTCTTATTTTAAGAGGCAGAGATGCTAAGCTATTTCATCTTCCTTTATCCCTTTCTCAAAGGCTCAACATCACAGGGGCTTTCCCTCTGACGAAGAGGGTTGGACAAGCCTAGACCAGAGAAGGCTTTCTTCCCACCATCCAGTCTGTTTCCACAATGCCCCCAACCTTATGCTAGCTATGGGTACTCAGTTTGAGACCCCTTAATTTGGGGTCTGGCATAAATCCCAGAGGCTGATAAAGCCACTATTTTCAAAAGTGGCTTCTAATTTGGGGTGATTCCATTCCTAGGCAGCCAGCTTGAGACACCCTGAGCCTGATCTTTAGAAGCACCAATCATTCAGCACTAGCTGAGTAGAACAGGATGTAGCCCCTCCTAAAAAAAATAAAATAAAATAAAAAAAAAAAATCACATATAGTGGTCAGAGCAGGGAACCTGCAAGTCTGAACTCCTGGGTTCCATTCTTGGCTCTGGGAATGTAGATTAGTGGTTACAAACTGCTCCTCCCCCTCTTCACTATTTGGTCACAGACAAAATTATTTATCTGCCATAACTTTTGCAAGTAATTTATTGTAGATTCTGTACACCACCCCCCCCCAGCTTCTGATATGCGAGGGGCATTTTCTCACTTATGGTCATCAAAAATGCAGACAAATTGCATGGTATTACATTATTGGATTGAAAGTGTTCAGGGATAGATTAACTAATGATAAAGAGAGGAGATGGGTCTGTAGTGCACAGAATCCATGGAATATATTGGAGGACTGGTAACAGAAGGGGATAATCTGAAGTAGGGGGCAAAACAGTGCCCCCTTTCTTGAGTGGAGAGGGTCCTATGGCAGGGGAGCTATTGGGATTCTGCTGCACAAGGGGAAGAGCAGGATTTATGGAGGCCATGTGGGGGTAAGCACACATGGTACAGAGCCCAGCTCCATGGGGGAAGTGTAGGAGTAGGAGCATTCCCTGCTTCATGGATCTTCCTGTTTTTCCCTCTCTCCACCTAGTGGCTTCTGTATATTTTCACTACAAAAGCGAAGATGCAAATATAGCACAGGTATATCTAACCATGCCATCTTTAATCTAGCTAGTATGAGTAACTATAGAGCAAAGATGGGGCAATGTGAGCTTGTACAAGTCCATCGGGGATCCCGGTACATACTCTGGCCCCTGCTACCGCACCCTACCTGTGCTACCTAGATGAAAGCCAGCATAGGTATGCCTACCTATGCTAGGATCACATCTTTCCCTTGCAATGTAGGCATGTCCTTAGAAGTGCCATTAGGCTGAAGTAGGGTATGCCTCCTAGGAGAGAGGATTCTTTTCTCTCATGAAGAACCCAAGTCAAGTTACTTGGTACAGTTGGGGAAAACTGACAAACCTTGGGGCTAAGTGACTTGCCCAAGGCTCCAGAGGAAGTTGTGTCAGAGCTTGGCATACAACTCAGGAGTACCTGGTTGCTAGTCGTCCACTCAAACACTCCGAACCCTGCAATCACTCCAGCCTGGTACATGAGCAACACCTGGATTGGCTGAGCCATTGACATCATAAGCTGGAGAGAAGAAGAGGTTATTTTCAGTAGATTAAAGGTTTTTTTGGCTTGCCGATATATCTTAGATACTTAAGGACAATCAACTTGCTGTTATCTACCCCTGCTCAAGTATGTCATGTTTTGTGGTCATTGTTCATTGCTATAAGCCTCACAGACACTGACTGTTCTGCTACCAATATTCAAAAACAGGTTAGATAAGATGATCTTGGGAAAGATAGCTGGGTAAATCTTGTTAGCATCTATCCATACAAAACATCCATTGACTCACCGAGCAATAAGCAAGCAGGTAAGATTTGATCATAGTAACTGCTTCTTCAAAATTTGATTCTAGAAAAGGATTCCAGGACTCAAGTAAAGTTTCCTAGCCTCATTCCTGCTGCCATTTGACATTTCATCAGAAGTATAAAAAAAGGCTTATCACATATACTGTAAATATTAGCTAGGGAGAAGTACGTGTGAAACTCCCCCACATGCACTGATCCATGAAGAGCATCAACAAGTATTGGAACAATATACTGAATACAAAACATTTCAAACAGAATTACCAGTTATTTAAATATCCAGGGGGCTACCCAGGACTAACAACATATCTTGGTTTAGAAGCCTTCACACCGTTGGCCTGATTTTCCACTCACTCAGGGCCAGATCTTGTGCTGTTGGAATCAATGGTAAAGCTCCCAGTGACTTCAGTGAATCAGGTTGTTGTGATGACGTGATTCAAAGCACACTGAAAGTCAATGAAAAGGCTCCCAGTCTCTTCAGATGAAGACTTGTAACAAGAAAAACTCCACCAAAGTCCTTGGAGTTAAACCAATGTAAGTGAGACCAGAATTGGAAACCGAATCTGTTTCTGGTTTGGATACGTTCCTTTTTCGTTTGGGTGAATTGCAATCATAGAATATCAGGGTTGGAAGGGACCTCAAGAGGTCATCTAGTCCAACCCCCTGCTCAAAGCAGGACCAATTCCCAACTAAATCATCCCAGCCAGGGCTTTGTCAAGCCGGGCCTTAAAAATCTTCAAGGAAGGAGACTCCACCACCTCCCTAGGTAATGAGGAAGACAGTGCAGTCTAGTGGATAGGACACAAATGGGCCACAAGACACATGACTTTTTATTCTTACTCTACCATCAAATTGCTGTGTGATCTTGGGAAAAATCTACTTCCCTGCTTTCTGTATTTCATCACTTTAGATGGTAAGCTCTTTGGGGCATTGACTGATTATATGTCTATTCAACACCTACCACAATAGGGTCCTAATATCAGTTGGGACTTCTAGGCAGTATCATAATGCCCATATTATAAAGATATTCCATCTAGAGTAACAAGTACCCCTGTGTAAATGCAGCAAGAGGAAATAGCTCGTTTATGACATATCAAGAGAACCACTATTCACTAAATTGCCCATTTCCGTGAAGATCGCATTGAATCAATATCACCTGCAGCTAGCTTCTGCAGGAGAGGAACTAGGAGAAAGAATGAGAGTTAATTGCTTTGCTAGCGTATGCAAACTCGGCCCAGTGAAATTAATCAAGAATGGGTAGCAGAGGCTTCAGATGCCTAGTTTCTTTCACTTACACAGGGAACGGAATAGTGAGGAGATATCCTAGGCCATGTTTACTCTTACAAGCTTACAGCGGCATCGATACAGCTGTGCCACTGTCAGAGCGCTTGTGTAGCCGGGTTATGCCGTCTCCAATCGCCATCTATTGCTAATCAAATTGGGCTCAGCTCCATGACGCTCTCCCACCGACATAGCACCGATCACAATCGCGACTGGCGGTGGCAATTGGGGGGGGGGGGAGCCACGATCGGGCGGCGGCAGTTTGGCAGCAGGTCCTTCGCTCCTAGAGGGAGTGAGGGACCTGCTGCCCCCAAATTGCCGCACATGCCGCCCCTCTCCCTTGGCCGCCCCAAGCACCTGCTTGTTAAGCTGGTGCCTGGAGCCGGCCCTGAGCACCGTGCACACGAGCACTTATGCCGGCAAAACTTATGTTGCTCGGCGGGTATTTTCACAGTGAGTGACAAAAGTTTTGCCAACATAAGTGCTAGTGTAGACATGGCCCAGCCTCCCGCTATAGAAACGAGCAGTTAAACAATTGCATCCTAGTGAGAGACTGAACGGGCAGACTGTTTTAATCCAGGACATGTGAGTGCGAGAGGGCTAGTTTTATTTTTAAAATCACATTCGGGCTCAAGAGTACAGTTTGCAGCCACATCTGCTGAACCCAGAGCAACAGTTGCCCTTGCAATATGACCTGCCGACATTTGGAAGCCAGCCTGTTGATTAGTTGCAAGACATCTACATTTTCTGTCGTAATTTTCATTCGTTTGCTCTGAGCAGGACTGCTAATCAATGAGCACACTCTGAGGCAGGCAGAAATAATGTAATAGAAGGAAAAAAAGAAAGCTTTCTGGGCAAACACACTGCTAATCAAATTGGGCTCAGTGACTAATCAGCATGGATTTCCATATTAAATGCAATTGCAAGTTTAGAAAGATTGTAGATAATGAATTATTAGAGAGCGTCTCTCTTTACTGCTATTGTTTATTATTTATTGTAGGGTAGCGCCCAAGAGTTCCAATCATGGACCAACATTGTGCTAGGCACTGAATGTTTCTTTCAAATAAATATGCAGAGCAGGGTCATCCAAATAAAATTCTATATTGGGATGGTGGTGTACGTCTGTCACAGAAAACAAAGCTTCTTTTCTTCAGAGAAACAGGATACTCAAGTAAGTACAGCAGGGGCCTAGTAATTAGGACCCCTGTGTTCTCTACTTGAGGCTGGGTGGAGAGTGGTGTCCAGTAGTTAGAGCAGGTGGGACAGGGAATCAGGGCCCCTAAATTCTATTGCCACCTCCAGGAGGAAATAGCAGCTAGTAGTTGGAGCAAGGAACTGAAAGTCAGCATGTCCGGGTTCTACTCCTTAGTATCATTGAGATGTGCCTCAGTTTACCTATCTGTAAAATAGGGATAGTAGTATGTACAGACCCAAAGTTTAGTGTGAAGTTATATTGTTATTGCTGGCTTTGCATATCCTGAAGGAACAGCAGCAGCGATAGCTAGATACTACAGCAGTGGCTGCTTGCAAAATACCACAGATAAAGTGTTATTGGGCCTGATGCTGCTTTTATTGAAATGAATAGCAAAGTTACCACTGGCTTCAGTGGGAGCAGGATTAGGCTCACCACATATGGTCTGACTTCATAGCAGGATACTTTGTAGCATGAACCGCTAAAGAGAAAGATGTTTGACTGCATGATTCTATGGTACAATAGCCCTGTATCATCTCTCTCTCCCCTCCCCCACCCCCATCCCAATGCTAATCTGCTGGTCTGTTTGAACAAAGGATAACAGTGCCTGACTACTCCTTTGTTTGCAATTTACATTGTACCGAGGACATGACTGAGGGTAGCATATGGCATTAGATAATGGCCACAGACATCCATCATCTCCTTATAAGGAGAGGATTTAATAGAGATGGTGTCTATACCCTTGCCTCGATTGAATTGAAAAAGTGTGGCCACAGCGGTGCATATCAGAGAAGCTACAAGATTTACTTTTATGACAAACTGGTAACTGACCTAGCAAATATACCAGCATAGATACACAAACGTTGGAGTCAGTTGTTAAATACAATAAATAAATGGAGATATCCTATCTCCTAGAACTGGAAGGGACCTTGAAAGGTCATCGAGTCCAGTCCCCTGCCTTCACTAACAGGACCAAGTACTGATTTTGCCTCAGATCCCTAAGTGGTCCCCTCAAGGACTGAACTCACAACCCCAGGTTTAGCAGGCCAATGCTCAAACCACTGCAGTATGCACAACTAGCACCATTTATCCAGGCATTAAAAGACAGATACATAACAAAATATGTCATACAGGCAGTGTAACTATTAGGCCAGTACTAGACTGGTTCCTTTTGTGACTGGGAAGTCTCCACCTCAGAAGGTAGGATAGTCTAGTAGTTAAGCTGTGAGGCTAAGGGTACGTCTACACTTACCGGAGGGTCCGGCGGCAGGCAATCGATATTCTGGGATCGATTTATTGCGTCTAGTTTAGACGCGATAAATCGATCCCGGAAGTGCTCGCCGTCGACACCGGTACTCCAGCTCGGCGAGAGGAGTACGCAGCATCGACGGAGGAGCCTCCCTGCCGCGTCTGGACCCACGGTAAGTTCGGACTAAGGTACTTCGAATTCAACTACGTTATTAACGTAGCTGAATTTGCATACCTTAGTCCGAAGTGGGGGGTTAGTGGGGACCAGGCCTTTGATTGGGGAGACAGTAGGGAACGGACCACTCCCACAGGCACCATGAGGTAGTCACTTAGGGCCAGAGCCACGAAGGTATTTAGGTGCCTAAAGATGTAGATATCCTGAGAGATTTACAAAAGCACCTAAGCAGGTTACGTGCCTAGTTCTCTTTGAAAGCCAAAGGGAGGGAGCGGCTTCACTCACTGAATTCACCTGGCACTGATAGGTACCTCAGCACCTTTGTAAATCTGACCTAAGCCTCTCCGTGACCCAGTTCCCCCATCTATACAATGGGGATAGCAGCACTTCCCTACCTCACACGGCTGTTGTGAGGATAAATACATTACTTGTGCAGTGCTCAGATACTACAGAAGTGGTGGCCATAGGAGAAGCTGAGGCAAATTTTCTTGTTAATGCACAGTCTGATCATTATTATTACAGAACACTTGTTATGCTTCTGACCACAAGTATCCATTTGTGTTTGAAGAACAGTCTTCATCTTAGAGTTAGAGAACAAAGACAAGAACAAAAGGAAAGTTGCCATGAGCAAGTGTAACCCTCTGTCCCATCTCGTGGCACCAAGACCACTTAGAGAGAGATTAATGTGTCTGCTCTACAGCCTTAGCTAATGGCTATATGGCTTTTAGCTCATACATTTAGCTCCAGAGATCCCATGTTCGATCCCACCCGCCAACAACCGGGGTCTGTCAGTGTTACACAAGCACAGAGCACACGTGATAGCCTTAATGACCTAGACACAAAGTGGCCGGGTCTCTGCAGACACCAATGTTCGTAAAGATTAAAAGCTAAAGTACACAGGAAAAGGCAGAAAAGGTAGCTAGCAAGATACATCGTACAGCAGACAGAGAAGAGGCGTTATTCTAAATATATGGGTAGACATTCCTGTGTGGGACTTCCACTGCTGTCCTGCTTTGGGGGGCAGCTCGAAGTGGCATAGTAGGCCCCAAAGAACCTAGCTGGTGGAAGATGCAGCAGGGATGTTCGGAAGCTATTTCAGCAAGATACTTAAACATACACCTAACCGCAAATATGTGAGCAGTGCCACTGAAAACAGGATTGCAGTGTGGCTTAGTGGATAGAGCACTGGACCAGGGGAGCAGAGTTCTATTCCTGGGCAACCTTCCAAAAAAACCTCTCTGCACCTCAGTTTCCCCATTTGTAAAATGAAGGGAATGATACTGACCTCCTTCATCAAGTACTAAGTATTACTGTTTATTTAGGCACATGCCTAAGTACCTTATTGAATCAAGGCCTGAATCAATGCCTTGCCCAGCTATTCAGTCAGTTACACCAGGTTTACACAAGTATAATCAGGAGAACAGGGTGCTTTTCAGCCAATAACTAATCACTCTGATCTACTACAGCCATTTTCCTCTCACTACAGTCTGGTCTGAATTTTAATATACAAGGTATCTCATGAGGTGGGCAGCCTATCCTCAGAATGACTGTGGTAACTAACTCTGCTCCCTGCTGATGCATCTTTTTCACACTCCATGCTACCAAGGCCTATAAGTGAAACTGCAGACTCATGCCTTTCCCTTAAGGGAAGCCTTCAGGACGACAAAGAGACAGCATAAATAATTCACAGCAGGTTACCAGGAAAAGCAGCAAATCTGCAACACAATTCCCTTTTCTCTGTAGTTTGCTTAGATGTAGGGGTAGCAAACAAAGAAGTAAATAAATAAAACCCCACCAACCAACTACAAACAACAACAATGCAGCAACTTCCATGCATGGGATCCTGGAGAAGATGAACTAATTGCTGGAAGAGTCTGATTGTGAAAGATTTAGGAGGGAACATTTTTCAAAGCCCCCCACAGCTCCTGCCGCTTTGAAGGGTTCAAAGCACAGCAATGGAGGATGAATTGGACAAAATAACCACACAAACATCAGCTTGTGTGTGTGTGTGTGTGTTAACGTGTTGGCAGGCACATTTTCTAGCTGACTTATGAGTTGTAGCATAAGGTACCATTTTTAGCTGTTTAAACCAATGGTAAGCGGTACCCACCCTAACAACTCACCTCACAGCTCTTACCCCAACCAGTGCCATAGGCTCACCTGTAACGCCTCCTTCCCTCCCAAGCGGTACTGCTCCAGAGACCCCTCTCCACCAGCCATTTGCTCCTTCTCATTATCCCCTGCCTTCCTTACTCTGATCTAGCAGAGATGTGTGACAGCAGCTAGTCCAACGTGGCCAGTGTTGGTACCACTCGACCTTCCCTCAGTCCACACCCCCAGGAGGAGAGTGATTTACAAGCCGGAGCACCCTCTCCTGGCTGGGCACAGCACTTAAGGACCTTCCTCTCAGATGCCTCCCTTCTGACAGCCAGTCACGCCCTGTGGTGGTCTGGCTCTTCTGGTGACTCAGCCCTCCAGCCAGGTCACATACCATCTCATCTATTCCACAGTACCAAAGTCCCAAGTAAAGGGCAGTCAGCACCACCCTGGACATCAATAGGGTCTCTTCCATCTCTCCTGGGCTCTTCTTCAATCCCTCTCTTCTGTCAGAGAACGGAGGTTCCTGGCTTCTCCCCAGCAGAACTCAAAACTCCCCAAAGGAAGCTAAAGGTAACTTAAGCTACTTCTGCTTGCCCCAGGCAAGAACTTTTAGTCCCTCTGGGCTCTCCTCATATCGACGTTCTTCTTCCTTAACACTAACACATAGACTAGAGCTACCTCTCTGCAGCCTCACCCCTACTTCAGGGCCCACCAGAAGGCTAGCTCCAGTCCTATAGTTTCTTCATAGTTCCTTTCCCAGAGAGAGAGAGAGAGAGAGAGAGCGCGCACGCCCTAGACCCCTTCCCTCCTAGTCTCTCCCCTCTCTGCCCCGAGTTCCTCCCCAACTGTGTCTGATAATGAATTGTCCCCAACACATCCTCCGGGAGAAGAGCTGGCCCTAAGGATGAAACTGTGTAACCCCTGTTCAGGGGTGCCTGATCTACAGAGGCTATGAGTCTGCTATTATGCCCAACAGGGAATTAAATCTGTTAAGTCATGCTGTGTGCTCTTAGCTCCATGAGTTCAATCCTAAATGGTGGCCATTATACTTCTAAGAAACAATGCACATTGAAAACCTATTAAAGGTCTGGCTGTGGATGTTGCTAAGGAGTCAGTGGTGTTTCGCATCCTACAGAACAGGGCACCAACCTCTTCTACTGCAGCATGTGCATTTTGCCAAGGCTTTGATACACAACTTCCTTTTCTATAAGGCAGCTGCATTCTGTCCCTAGGATCCACTGAAATTCACCACAAACTCCTCCATTTGCATCCTGCAAAATGCTTTAGCACACATAACACCTGGGATCCATTCTCAATCCAAAAACCCCACTGACATGAGGGAGAGCAGGAATGATTCCCTAGAGTTACCTCATACAGAAGGAGCCTTGTAATTAAACCCGTCAGACCCAAACATCCACAATTTTCAAACATAATCCCGGTTGAGTGGGGCTCTGGTGTATGGGTTGCAATGACAGAGGGTGAGGAGTTGAGTATTTTGCAAGCCCAAGTAACCCAGCATAAATCTAAATACAGATTAAATTTCATTTAACTCTGGGTCTTTCTCTGCTGAACATCTTATTATGGCAAGCCAGACAGCAGATTATTTTATGATTCTGCCTGAGAGCAGGAAGAAGGGTGAATTGCACCTCAGGTGGGTTTTATCTCCTCTTTCCTGTCCAAGTATGAAAATGGATGTCTGGGGGACTGGAAATGTAAATAAAGCTCCCTTTTTTTTTTTTTTTTTTTTTTGGAAAGGAAAGATAAATACAGAACCCTGGAAATAACCCCGGATTTTGGAAAAAGTCGTCAGTTACTGGTCTGCCTCTCCTCCCACAGCTGCGGAAGGGCCTGATCCAAAGCCAAAGAAGTCAGTGGAGTCCTTTCCATTGACTTCTATCTTTCTTAGGTGGTTATCTGGCCTTCATTTCATCACCCCACCGCCCCCTCCGGGTGCCATTATCCCCATTTTACTGATGGCAAGGCACAGAGGTTATGTCTACACGGTAGTTAGATACCTGGTTTAATTGCTGGGTAGACGTTCACACTTGGGCTGCAGCCCAATCTCTGGAGCCCTCCCACCTCGCAGGATCATACAGCCCAGGCCAAACTTCTACACCTCAATTAAACAGCCCCGGGAGCCCAAGTCAGCTGGCACGGGCCAGCCATGGGTTTTTAGTTGCAGTGTAGAGGTTAAGGGCTAGTCTACATGGGGAAAAAGTTCTCAATAGCTGGTGCACACTAGCCTGTGTGCATTAACTTAATGCATTTTGGAAGTGTATTTAGCTAAAGCGTCTGAGGGCACTGAAAGTGTCCACATGGTGAGTTAATATGCAGAGTAGCTAGTGTGCTTTCAGTTCACACTCTCGCTTACTAAGCACTAACTTCCTTGTATAGACATTGCAATGGAAATTAATTCAGACCATCATCTTTTCTAGATAGATCCAATGAGTTTTATGCTCTTTAAGGAGTGGGAAGCTACCAGGGAAGGTAAGAGCCACTAAAAAGCTCATGGGGGTAGGAACACATTAGAAATATACAGCTTTCATATCTATACACATAAGTGAAAGTGACAGACAGACACCACGTGAGAAGGAACTTGATAGCTCTGTCTCATCTCTGCATGATTTGAGCTGGTCAAAAAAATATAAGGGGGGGGATTTCATGGCAATTTAATATGTTCCCTCCTTGTCTGCCCAAAAATGTCATTAAGCTTTGAAGAGTTTCCACCAGTATGAGTCATAAGGACCTTAGTCCGTGTTGTCAGAAAGTGGCTATGTGCTTGGGCTACAAAGTCACGTGATTTATCTTAATTGATCTTGTATTGAAACATTATGGGCCAGATCCTCAGCTGATGTAAATGGAAGTAGGGCTGTTTACATCAATGCAGCTGTGTCCACCTATGCCAGATGAGGATCTGTCCCAAAATTTTTAAAGGAAATTACCTTGAGGGGCTTTCCGGGCTCCTGAATGAAGGGGGCTAGCATAACAATACCAAGGCAGCAGAATCCAAAGTAAGTGAGATATTTCAATCCATTGAATGTAATCATGTGAGGTTCCATCCTCTGAAATCCCTATGACTCACATAAGCCAAGGTGCAAGGAGCACACATGGGAGATAAAAGAATCAGTTGCTCAAGATTTCATGAAAGCATCATGCTTTATTATGGACACTTCTACAGCTCTTACATGCAAGATCCTCATCGCCTTCATGGGAGATTCTTGCATTCTCTCCAAACGGGGATATAAAGCCAGATCTCCAAATCGGTGTAGCATCGCTGAAGTCACTTACACCATCTGAGGAGCTGGCCCATAAATCATCACCAAACCTCCAAAGAACCATAGCATTAAGGACTAGACCCTGCCCTCCCCTACCCGGGATATTTTGCAAACCTTGCAAAAGCTGCTGCTGCATTTAGACCCCCAAGGGGCAGCAGCTGATTATACAAGCTACAGTCATTTATTTTCCCTTATCTTAAATTACTTCAAATGGGACTTTTCCTTCCCACTATTTTTTAGTGTGTGAGGAAAACAGGATCACGACCTGGGTTAAGCAATCCCCTCCCCCCCCAAACATGCCTTTGATCCAGCATTTAGGAACAGAAAAACTCACTGTACCAAGTCTTAGAACAGACTGTTCTGCATGTGCACCTTCCGCTCAGAAATACAAATGTTACTTAAGGATATGTCTTGGGCTCACGAACCTTGGCGTTTCAGCATTTGATGGGTGGCAGAACATCATTAGCAAACAGATTCCTCAACTCATAGCCTAAAAAAAGATAAGTTTTACGCAGTGTCATTGTAGCCATGTTGGTCCCAGGATATTAGAGAGAGAAGGTGGGTGAGGTACTACCTTTTATTTGGATCAACTTCTTTTGAGAGAAACAAGTTTCGGAGCTCAAAAGCTTGTCTCTCTCACCCACCAGTAATAAGTTCTCATCTCATCGCATGTGCTTTGCTAAATGAATGCATAAAATGGGAAAACAAAGAAATGAAACTGCTAAAGGAAGGGAGAGCTGTTCTGTGAAAATTAAGGCAAGCAATCACTGTAACATGCAAATCCTCTGAAGGCTCCCTTCGTTCATTAAGCACACGAACTCTTGAGCTATGCTCTGGTTTTGCTGTGTATAGGTTTTGTGGGGGAGAGAAGAGCATACTGCATGAGCAATGCAGAAGAAAAACTAGAGACTCTCGCAGGTATTTTCTGGTCCTATCTTCCAGTCTCCTGCTCTTTAGTGGTTCTCACATAAGACTCCCTCCCAAATCTGGAGGTTCAACCCAGGAGGCCTGTCTTCCACTCACTTCTTCTAGCCCCTAGGCACAGTCTAAAGGCTGTTTTAACTTATGCTAAGATGGTGTGGCCAAAAATGGACCAGCATAGCTCATAGGCATTCTGGCCATATTCTCTTACTTCCAGCCATGCTCCTTTTCCTCCAGCAGGCTTACGTGGGCTTTACATCAGTGGAGATTCCCCCTTATACTGAGCTAATCCTCCCACAGTGGTGGAACCTCATTTAGGGGCAGAATATATCAGTGCTGTACAGTGGTCATGGAGGATCTGGCTCAGGATCTGTATGAACTGATATATTTCTTCCCAAGGCAGAGCATATATGTGCCTAACCTATTCATAGAACATGCGCTGCTTTGACAAGAACATGCATTGAACCATACTGATCATATGTTATGCACATGATGCAAATCCCGTACTCACTAGAGAGGATGGGGCGCCCACAGGGAAAAGAAATCAGACCACAACAGGGCACTACTAGTTATTACAGGGATCACATGGTATATGCTCATTCCTATTATGCATGGGATGGCAAGTCCAATTCTGTTCCTTGTTGGGAAAATTGTTCCTTTGATGGGGATGGTTTACGTACCCAGTGCAGTGGCTGGCAGAGATAAAAGGTATGGTTTGCTCGATAATCTTTGCAGATGACAGTTATTGCTATGGCTGCTTTTAGTCAATAGTATTGTTGATTGTCCCTTGCGATAAAGATGTAGCTTGTTAAAAGAAACTTGAGCAACCACCAAATTCCTAAGGGCAAGGTTAATTAATCAAATTTATTTGCATAAGAGACTACACAAGGAAGTCGTCGTCCCAGTCTCATGTCTCCCATTGAAATTGATGACAACCCCCCTGTGGCGGGCCTGGCCCCTTACTGCCCCTTTGGGGCGGGGGGGAAATGCGGTGTTGGAACCTCGCCACTCCTAAGTTCGCATGCTCGCCTCTCTGTGGGCGGCCCGATGCAGCCTAATGGCCTCCCTCCACGCAATCACCCCTTAGTCAGGGTAGTGTGCTTTAATGGCCGGAGTCCATATAAATCTCTCCCAGTGTCAGAGCGCTGCGGCCCAGTGGCCAGAGCCCATATAATCCCCCTCACAAGCAGGGTAGTGTGGCCTAGCAGCCAGAGTCCATGTGGCTCACCTCAAGCATCAGGGCAGTGTGGCCCAATGGCCAGAGTCCATGGAAGTCACCCCAGCACCAGGGCAGTGTGGCCCAATGGCCATATAATCACTCCTCACTGGCAGGGTAATGCAGCCTAGCAACCGGAGTCCATATGATTCCCATGCTGGGCCACTCCCCCCAGCCTGGATGGGGGGAGGTGGCTGGGGGGGGGTGGGGAGAGGTACACAGACCCACCCACTCCACCAGGTCCTGACCCAGGACCCTGGTAATGGCAAGTTCCCCTTGCCACCGGCTCGGCGAGGATCCACCCAAAACATGCCGAGCCTCTGTGTGGCTCTAATGCCGGTTTCCTCCAGAGTTCCCCTGGGTCACTTCCTACCATAACCTCCGGGTCCTCCATGTCGAGGGATCCTCCGGTCTGTTCCCCTGCTGTAACGTGCTCCATTGGGGCACGTCCCGCTTGGCTGGCTTCCAGATCCTGGAGCGCAGGCTGTTCCTCCTAGGGACCCTCCTTCCCCTCCAGCAGGCCACCCAGACTGAGCAGCTCTGCAGGCTTTTATACATGTTCTCCAGTTGGAGCATGCCCAGCAGAGCCTCAGGGGCGTGGCTTCCTCTGCTAGGAAGGAAGGGTTAACCCCTGCAGTACCAGTGCAGGGCTGCTCCGCCCCGTCACACCCCCATTGACTTCCATGAGAGCAACACTATGCACCTATTTTCAGAAGGCCTGAAAAATGATAGGTTTCGCTGTAAAGCATGGGGTATAGAACTCACAAGACCCAGTTTCAGTTCTTGTTTCCCCCATAGACTTTTGGTGTCAACTTGCACCATTCAGGCCAGGTTTTTCTAAGTGCTCAGCAAACACAATTGGGGCCTGATTTTCCAAAGAGCTCAGCTCCCATTTAGGCACCTAAATAAGAGCCAAATTTTGAAACAGAGCCCAGCATTTTGGGTGCACATTGGATGCTGATTCTTTTGAAAATCTGTCCATAAATGTCCCAATCGGGGCTTGCTGGGAGGCACTGGGCTCTTTTGACACTCTGCCCTTACTTAGGAGCTTAAATGGGAATTGAGCTCTTGAAAATCTGGCCCTGATTGTGGGTACTGAGCACTCGAACATCTGGCCCGTAATCGCTCTGTGCCTCAGTTCCCCATCAGTTTAGGTAGGACAATACTAGAGGACTACAACTGTAACAGTAATATTTGGTATGTGCTTTGAGATCTTCTGATGAAAGGCTCCAGATAAGGACAATGTTTTATTACTGTTTTATTCAAACGAAGGAGCCACATGCTAAAATGAAATACCAGGACAGAGTCCTTGCAGTCTTTTCTTTCAGTTTTGATTCTATTTCTTTGATAAATTACTATACTTAAAAAGAGCCAAGGCCTTAATGCTCCATTTGCAGCAAGACAAAGTACATTGGAAATGATCTGCCCATTAGCTAATAGAAAAGATTCATAGACATTCGCACCAAATGTTCTAGTGCAGTTTACTGTGCTCAGATAGCTTAATGATCGAGTGGGAGGGACAGATAGATAAACGGATAGGGCGAAATCCTGCAAAGTCTTGTTCATCTCTGGAAGGACTATTCCTTGAGTAATCCCTATAAGGACTATTCCCACAAAGACATGATCAATAGCTGCTATACACAGGAAGACTGATAGATACTTATAAACACTGCAGAACTTGGCCAAAATGAATCCCCCATTCTGGGTACTGATAAAAACTGTCTTCCCAAAAGGAAAATGATGCATTCATTATTTAACACCTGCATAGTCATAAAGGAATCAAACTAAACATGGTTTGAGCTAAAAAGAAATCTACAAAAGGAGGCATGAAAGGCCCAGTGTATAGGCAAGGAGTTTCTTTAAAATATGCTGAGGAAATGGGAGTTTTTACCCACCGGGATATGTCTTACCAATGTTTCATCTAAGGCCAGATTTTCAAGCACCCAGAACCAATTTTCAAAAGAGCTCATCACCCAGAAAATTCTCATTGTGACACTTACGGGCAGATTCTCAAAAAATCCCAGCAGCCAATGTGCTGAGTACTTTCAAAAATCTGGCCAATTAGTTAGATGGCTAAAGGAGAGCTGAACTCTGCTGAAAAGCTGGCCCTGATTATAGGGGCTGAGCAGTTTTGAAAATTCTGGCTCATAGACTGGTAACCAGTCTCCGAGGGTGACACTATTATTATTAGTAGTAACAATAGTAGATTATAGTAATAATGCCCAGAGGTCAGAATCAGAAATCAGGGCACCATTGTACTACAAGTCCCTGCCCCAAGAAGCTCCCAAAACCAGCATAGTATTGTCTTGATGCATCTGAATATTTTACTTTAGTGAAACAAGATTATCACTTGTCTAACCAATTTTGGTCCTTTGAGTTGTTGAAAATCTCTGAAATAAGGAGATCGTGAGATTGGATTTGACTAGTTCACTCTACAATTAAAAAAAACAACACTCAAAGCATTTAATTATTTCCCTGGAATTTCATAGTTAATTATGGTGATGGCAAAAGGCACCTACCTGACACAAATGCGATCACCCTGCTGCATTTCAATTCTCAGTTCCAAAGAATGGGGATGCAAGAGATTTTCAAAGAAAAGGGGGCCAGATTTTTTTTTTAATATGAGCAAAACAATGTGTTTTTCCCCAGAATCATTCTCAGAAACACAAGAACTATTTTGGCTGAAATTTTCCAAAATAAATACACAAATAAATTCAAACCTTAGACAAACAACTGGCATGTAAAATTTCAGCCTGAGTGGTTAAAAATTTGGCAAAATTATCAACAATTGAAAACCAGGTTTCATAAGGGGAAGGGTCGGGCAACGTTAAAAATAGGGGATGCTACCAGCCCTGTCTGTAATAAAATATGGAAGGTACAGCTATAAGATAGTAAATAATGGAGATGTAAGATATATATAAGGCAATGAATGATCCACTCACAGTAAAAAATGCTCTAATCGTGCTTGGATTTTGGGGAGAATAGGGACCAGTGTGTCGTATAAATAACTTTCTTCCATTCAGATCTGTTATTACAGACATAAACATGCCATTAATATTCTGAAAGGACAAACAAGAACAGAAAGCTAGTGGAACTTTTCCCCCCTGCTGGAACTCCCCCCCACCCCATTCCCCGGTCATCCATCAATATTTATGCGGCAACTGTTCCACCCCAAACCCAGACTCTCATGAAACTGACACAATCCTGCATTTAGATTTTTGTATCACTTTCTCTTCTCCCCAGGAACATCTCTCCAAAGCTGTGTGTTGCGTGCAACGCATAACTTTATTGAGATGTCTCTGCAGCAATCCCTAAGGAGGGAGAGGTTGTGTAGCAGCCTTAGTACAGAACACAGGGTTTTAATGCTGCCTATTCCAGCACAAACAAGAAATCAGGTTTCTCCCCCCTCCCAACCTTTCTTCCAGGAACTGCCTGCCTGAAGCTGCATGATCATTGCTGATTAAGTGCCCAGGAGGTCTTCTTTAACGGAGAAAATTGCTGCAGCACATACTGGATTCATCAGCTATTACTGCTGCTCCCTAGAGGAACGGGAAGATCTGTTACCAAAGGGGGAATAGATTCAGCATCTCCTCATGGTGGCTACTGCAATAATTTCTTTTCAAGCAAAGGCTGCTTCAGCTGGCACCCAGCAGAGGAGAGTTAGAAAGCTGGGGGCGGGGAGAGAGGGAGCTGAGCTGTTTCCATCAGCCTCAGTGCTGGAGGGGAGGAAGGGCTGGGGAGCTCAAAGGGAGGAGCTGATGCTGCAGAAGTGACTCAGCATCATTCTGCGGCAAAGAGGGAGCATCCTAGGACACCACCGATTTTCCCTGACTGAGTCTGCACAAGCCACTGCCCCATCTCCACCTACTGAGAGCTGAAGGAGAGACACTGATGCCTACCCCCGCAACCCCCTGCCATGCCCTAGTACTTACTGGGAGCCCCAGAGAACTGGACGCACTCTACCCCAGCCACACAGCACAAGAGAGGCTGCCACATTCCCCTTCCCCAGCCATTACTCACTGAGACCACCAAAGGAGCCACCACATCCCACCAGGGCCAGATTAATGCAGGGGCTCTAGGGGCTGTAGCCTGGGCCCTCATATTTTGAAGGCCCCCCAAACATATATTCCATACTCAGGAACTTAGGTAATTAGCATCACTGTGTGCATGACTTTGTTATGTGCCAACATTAAAATGCTTTTGTTTGTTTGTTTAACTGCCATCCAGCTTTAGGATGGGTCTCTCACATTTAAAACTGGGAATGGGTATAACTAAGGTAATTTATGGCATCGGCCAGGGGTGGCAGTAAAAGAGCCTGGGGAAATAATTGAATATGCACAGAGGGGCCTCCAGAACTATAACAGCTGCAGACCCCCATCAAACTTAATCCAGCCCTGGCCCCCTGAGAGCAGCAGCAAAGCTGCCACACGCCCCCATACCAGGTTACTACCCAAAGATACCACTACACTCCCCCAGCTACTAACAACTGAGCACTGCAGAAAAGCTAACCTGTCCTACCCTCACATAGCCAGCTCCTACTCACAGAGAGAAGCAGAGAAGACTCCAGGGCTCTCATTCCCAAGAAGTGAGGACCACAGTGGGAAGGCCAGGGCAGCAGCCTACACCCCTGACAGATGCCAGCGGGACTACTCTGACACGAAGCGTGGTAATGAGAACATTCATAGACTAGAATGTAAGCACTCACCAATTAAGGGATGCCCAGTGGGGGCCCCGTCAATGGATAGATTCAAACCAGTCCCTCCAGAAGTAAGGCACATTTTAGGGGGCTTGTGTGGGGAAAGGGATCATCACCTATTTAGAGAGCAGCCCAGTGTGGGCCAGGAGAAACTTTGCAGACAACTTCATGTCCCACAGTGCTTTACAATGTGAGTAGGCCAGTTACAGATGGTGTGCTTGATCCTGCATGGTGCTGAGGGCCCTCCACTCCCATTACAGGAGCAGACCCAGTTTCTTCAACCCTTACTCATGGGACTAACGCTTACTTGATTTCAACAGGGCTGCTCATACCAGTTAGCACTGCTCAGCATAAGAGTTGCAGAACCGGGCCAAAAGGAAACTAAGGAGAAGGGGTACAAGATTTGTATAAGGTCCCCCTGTTTGTTCCTTACCCTTTCACCTATTTCCTGCAATGTCTGGTTTGACCCCCTCCCTGTTACATTTTTCCATCCTCTCTCTATTTCTCTTGCTGGTTTTGTGGTTTTTAACCCTTGCCTCTCCTCTCTTTTTTAAATTACTTTATATGCACGGTCCCCACCCCCCTCCCCATCCTCAGGGTATCTCAAGGAATCAGATGACCCGGTGTCACTGGGCACAAGAGATGGGGGGCTGGCAATCCTGGGGCAGAGACACCGTTTGGGCCAAAAGCTCTTAAAGTGGAAGCCAAATCCCTCATCTCTTGGATAAAACCAGTTCTAAGGGGGAAACGTCTCTGGATGAGCTTTGGTACCACAAGGGGAATTTTGCTCCTTGGGGCAGGTGAGAAAGGCATCGAGACCCCAAGTTCACAAGCCCCGTGCAAAGGGACAGGGTTGGCATTGAATGGTAACAGGGCAGGCTTGCTGTCTCCCACTCCCGTCTCCCTTGCAGCAGCTGGGCTCCTGGCCAGGGGCAGCGTGGAACACAGTCGCTCCTCCTCTATGCGGACCTCTCCTCCTCCCTCCCCCTTTTCCTTTGGAAGTTGGTGCAGTGTTGAACTTTTGCCAGCAACTGGTCTCATTGCAGCAGCAAGCAGCAGCAGCTTCAGACGGGGAGGAGGGCACAGGAGAGCTGAGTGATGCTTCCCCACACCCCCCTAAGTCCTGTCACAGGGGCAGCTGCTCAATCCTCACCTCCTGACCAACCCCCTCCCCAGTCACATAAACCATGATGACTGGGCAGGAGGTACCATTCAGGATGGCACCCTCAGCTCTCTCTGCATCTACAGCCCCCCGGGTCACAAGCAGAGGATGCTGCCCACTGGGCTGTAGCCTACTCTAACTACCCTCCCCATCCATGCCCAGGGGCTAGAGTTCTCTCCATCTCCTTATACCTCCTGTGATGCAAGGGAGGTGTAGCTCCCTCCAGGTCCACCCCTTAATGCACAGAGATTGCCCCTGCATTATGCACAGGCATGTGTGTGTGGGGGGGGGAAGGGCTATAGCCCACTCCACCTCACCCCCAATCACAGGGGTTGTCTCTCTTCATCTACACCCTCCCTCATTATGCACAGGCAAGTGGCGCTGCCCAGGGCTGCAGCTTTCACCTTCTCCTTCTATTCCTCATGCAGCCATCTCCATGTCCCCGGGGGTTGCCCTGCCTCATTCCAAGCCCAGGGACTGCAGCTCTCCTCCCTCCCTTGCATCAGGGAAGGCAGCTCTATCACAGTGACTCCCAGGCAGGAGGCATAGCAGGCACAGGCAGAGGAGGGAAACATGGCCCATGACTGCAGCCTTCCAGGCAGCTGTGACTCGGGATGAGCTGCTGGGCACCCAGCTTTTCCCTCTCCCCCTGTGCCAGGGCATTCAGTGCAGGCTGCTGCGAGGCGTGAATAGCACCAGGCAGCCAGGAAATCTACGTTCCTCCCCAGAAGCAGCCCAGCCAGGTGCAGGGTCATCTGCAATGCACTTTTCTCGGTACACAGTGGCTGATTCAGGGCACAGGGCTAAGGAGGAGAACAGGGCATGTACTTCATTCTGCTCCCTTCAGCTCCACTCATTGTGTCACTGAGAGAAACAAGCAACGAAGAGTCCTGTGGCACCTTAAAGACTAACAAATGTATTGGAGCATAAACTTTCGTGGGTTAATACCCACTTCCTCAGATGCTCCAAAAAAAAAAAAATGGGGGGGGAGAATTTTACTACTCATAAAATGTGCTTTACTGACAGCCTTGGAAAATGAAGTCTTCCTTTATAGGAATAACAGATGCAGCAGTGTGATTTTCCTTATGCTGTCATTGTGTCTTAACCGATCTAGACGGACCAACTCTACAAGTTTATTATTATTTATACTGCATTAATACCTAGAGGCCCTAACGCCATCAAGGCTTCATTGTGCTAGATGCAGTATACATAAAGAATAAAAGACAGCACCTGCTTTTAAGAGCCTACAATTTAAATAGACATAGAATGGAGGAAAAGATGCTTTATTGTTAGTATCTTGTGGATAAGGAACTGAGGCAGGGAAGGGCTGATCCTTCGTTGCTGGTGACTTTCATGGAGCTAGCCAATTTACATCAGCTGAGACTCTGTCCTAGAAGGGGAAGTGACTTGTCCAACATCATACAAGATGTCTGTGGCAGAGGCAGGAACAAAGCCTTTTCTCCTGCATTACTCACAAGGCCATACCTTCTTTAGTGAGAAAGGGACTTGTCTCTGTGGCCCAGTTAGTCCTTATTCTCTCTGCTGATACTTCAGACAAGCCTGTCAAACTGTATTGATAGCTTTTGTGATACAGACAGTTGTCCACTTGGAACTGAACAGTGATCCCCTAGAATTTTTTCCTAGAGTTCAAAGCCAGAAGGGATTGTCTAGTCTGAGCTCCTGTATAACACAGGCCATTAAATCTCACCCAGTTACCCCTGAATTAAACTAAAATAATACGGCCCTCTGGAAACTAAGCTATTGTGTGCCATGGGCAGATAGCAGGAATATTTCATGAATGCTACCAAAGAGTCGAACTGGGAATGAATTCCTATCATTACTGGCTGGTACTAGGTTTGAGACAGTCCCCTAGGAGCAAAAGGCTGTCTACTACCAGAGTATCACTTTTATATTCTTTCTAGGTGTGCAATTATGGAAGGCTCTAAACAACACTTTAAAGAACCAGCCAGGGTGTGTGCAACTCTGAACAGCTTTAGTAAATAGTAGAAATAATAATCAATATATAAAAATAGTAAAAGTCACTGACCCCATATAGGGAAGTGACAAGAAAGAAGAGTATATAAAATAATAATAAATGTAATTTACATTCTAGAAGACAGGGGCTTGATTAGATCCAGTGGCCACAAGTTTTGATCCTATTTCTGAAGACTATGTTTAAATTCCAGGTGTTTGCAGTGGGGTTGGCCAAGAAACCAAATGAAATATTTTCCTGTAATACAGTACACAGCTAATGTAAGTGTGCTGGATTATTCTTCTGAACACCATGACAGGCAATAAGCCACTAATGCCATTTCATGGGTATCACAGAGAGTATAATACCCTGTCATTAACGTCATTGTGCGGGACGGTAATGCTGACGGGGAATAGCACGTGGTTAACAGTGGTAACATTTTATCCTATAAGATGTTAAACATAGGAGGCGTAGTTTACTTCTGCTGATACAAAATAGGGTCAATTACACCCTCTTGGGGATGAGATATGGTGTTTCCTCCTCCTCCTCCATACTTGGAGGCATTCCACTGAGGGAGGGCAGATTTAACCTAGGTGCCTACAGCCACAGCAGCTCAGTTGCTGGAGGGTGCCTAGAGAATTTGCTAAATAAGCCCATGCTCCAGATTCCCTGGCCATGCTTGTTTCTTAGCTAGCCCGTCTGAACTGGTGCCAGCTGGCTCTAGGCTCCCTAATAGAATAGAGTTAGGAACGCTGCACTTTTTGGGAGCTCTGTGCTCGGGTTTCTGCAAATCCCAGGGTCTACAGCCTGGTAGATCCCTGGGAGGTGAGAATCCATTTTACTCTGATCCTGGGATTGCTTATAATGCCGATAACATTCCTTTATAATAATAAGCTAAATAAGTCTCCTCTTGACACCCCTTCTTGTTTCAAGGCATTAAGGCTCAGAACCTCAAAGGTATTTAGGCACCTAGCTCCCATTAACTCAATGAGAGTTTAGCACCTAACTCTCGTTAAAGATCTGGGCCACAGAGCTTGATCCTAAACACACACACACACACACACACACACACACACACACACCCCACACCTCACATTGAAATTGAAACCCAGGGACTGAATGCTGCAATCCTAGGATTTGAAAATACCTCATAACCCAGTTTTTCCAAAGGTGGAATGGCCTTCTCCAGTCCAAACTTTAAAGCACTCAAAGTCAAAGTACACAACTGAAAGGTAGGTCATGACTGGATTTACAATTCATAAAGTGATGGAGCAGCGGCCTCTTACTTTGACAGCGAAGTGAAATGCATACTTAAGATCACTCTGCAGCAGTCAGATGTCCTATGCACATTTCCTGTTCACATCTACTCTGTCACTTTGGTGGCATTAGGTACATGGACCCAGTATGTTGACAAGAACTGTGGATTAAGACAAACTCTGTTAGTGCTGTAAAACCTTGTTGGTGTTTTAAATCAACAGCACAGCTCTCACTTTGGAATGATAATCCCTCCATGGCTTTATCTGTAAATTAACTGTCTCAGCATGAGTGCTAGATGGAGAGATGTCTGATGACATCCAGCTGATTAAATGCAACAGTCTGGGCTGATTTTCACTAGTGTAGCTGTTACTGTAGTATAGAGGTAGAGCAAGTGTCACGGACTCACAGATCATGCCCACTCTTGGCCCCGTGCGGTCCGTGGGGGGGTTCCCCTTTCAGTGTGACAGCCCTTCTCAGGGGTCCTCTCTCTCTCTCGGGGTCAGGCCCCTCCACCTCCTGGAGCTGCATCTCTCTGAGCCTTCGCATGTCTGTCTTTGCCGTGGGCCCCCTCAGGGAGTCCACTTGCTCTGGACCCCCGGGGCCTCCACCCCCGAAGGGATTGATGCAACCCTGTTTTCTAGACCAGAGTGACTCTCAGCCAGCATAAAACAGGAGGCTTTATTGAGAGTTGAACACAGCACAGGAAAAACTCAGGGCCTCAGGCCTGGCCTCCCTCAGCCCAGCACATCCCAGACTCTCTGCCTCCATGTGGGCTCTGCCTGCTCCCCCTCTCCAGCCCAGAGCCCCCCTGCTTCCCAGATGGGCTTCTGAGATCCCCAGCCCCAAGCTCTGCCTCTGTCCATTGTCTTCTCTCCAGGTAAACAGGGACGTAAAACGGGGCCTCCTCTCCTTGCTTCTGTCCTCTGTCTGGAACCGGCTGGTTAGGTCACTGGCTCCTCACTCTGCAGGTCATTGTCCTCCCACTGGCCAGAACTGCTGTGATTCCTGAGCTGGGTCTCTGGGTCCGGTTGCTGGGGTATCCATCCTGCAGGCCATTGGCTGGAGGTCCCACGTTCCCTCTCCAGTCCTCTGTAACAACAAACTCCCTTCTCCCCTCACCTCGTTAAACCAGTAACACCAGGGAAACTGAGTCCCACCCCCTCTGCATGCAAACCATTGAAACCCCACTGAAAACAAGACAAACAAGAAACTCCCCCACTTTGTCACAGCAAGTAAGAAAAGATGTGTCAATCAAGCTGTCATTTTACACCAGCTGAGGCTCTAGGCCTAACTGTTAATATTGATCATTCTACTTCCATGTTTGTCTCCAGTTTACATGCACGTTTCCTAGGAAGTTAAAATGGCTTATATCTCTACCTCTCTCTCTAGCTCTTTCTCTATTTCGATAGGTCTGCATTCACATATCATTTGCTTCTCTGCCAACACATATGTTTTGCAACAATATTGACTTGAAATAAAATACACCAGCGATCACCCATGTGTATATCTTCACACCTGAGTATGGCTGCTATTCCAAGCAGCTGTGACAGGGTTTAAATTGCTTTGTAGCAAGTGAGAAATACATCAGTCCAAATCTGCCATGGCCTTGAACCTCACCCAACACCAATAGCTGTTCTACACCCCAGTCATCTCTGGCTGGAGAAATCCACTGAGAAGTGTCCAGAATATAATTATGCTGCATGAAACCCCCAGATGAGGTAATTGCAAACTCCATTTCATTCTTTTTGGCGACAGCAAAAAAACAACAAATCACTGCTTGATGCTGTCATTCTTTAGTGCAAAATGCAGCTGTTGAAAGGTGGAGCATTACCTCTCATATTTGGCTTATTTAAGTGTTTGACATGCACCTTATCATAGCATCACAAAATCCACCCATGAACTCAAGCAACAGACACATGGAAATGAGAATTAAAAGGGGTTATTATCCTGCCCATTCCACCCGCCAGTGCAGATTGATTCCCTACATTGTAGCCCCAAGAGCTATTTCCAGTCTCATAATAAATAGACAAGTAGTTCTCCTGGAAAGCAAAGTTACTGCTATTTCTGGTGAACTTTGATGGCTGTATTTGTGAATCATCGGGCCTCTTTGAAGAAGATTTATCTACTTTCTTTAACCCAATACATGCATTACTGTATCTTGCTACTGTAGTTCCATCCCAGCTGGGGCAGAGCAATCTAGAGGAGACGAACAATCCAAGCAACTCACATGGATTAATTATTGGTCCCACAGAGAGTCTGTGTTTCACAATTTCTGCTGTTAGACAGGAAGCGGACTGTCACTTAGAAGAGAAGCTTATTACCATCTGCTCAACTGCCACAACATCCCATTGAGATTTTGGAGTAATTAAAACGAATGAGTGAGTGCCTTTTGGCAATACCATATATACACAGATTTAGTCTGGTTAGCTACCTAGGTTAAATGCATCTGAAATTAATGTTACAATGAGAATATATTTATTTAATACTAAAGTTCAATTGTTGCCATAAGTTGTTACTGAGGTAATGACAGTATGGGAGTGTGGCAGATGCTTAGGCCCAGAGCTGCAAAAGGTATTTAAGCACCTAACTTCCATTGAAATTGATGGAGGTTGGGCACCTAAATGCCTGTGAGAATCTGGACCACTGTGAGGGTGAAGACCCTAGAAATACCATTGCTAGATAGGAGGGTATGTATGGCAAGAGATAGACAACAGAACTCATAAAGGATTTTATGAATGCATATTTTACAAATGGAAACAAAATATGACCGAAGTGATTAAGCCAAAGATCTAGCTACAATTCAGTAGGAATTCATTCATATAAGTATTTGGGAAATACTTAGAGGATACAAGAAAATATCCAGACCAATGAATGGCCAAATCTTACTCACAGGAAAGTCTACGTTTTTGCCTTGACTTCAGGGAAAGGTCTAGAGACATATGAAGGGTAATGTACACAAAAGATAATGTATGGATACCCACCCATACCCTGTCTCAACAGCTAATTAGCAACAGCTTTCTGCTGGGAACAGCCCAAGCACATTTTTGATAGTTGCGTTGATCTGCTTTCTTTCAGTCATGTAATTATCACTCTCATCATTATTTGCATTACAGTGCTGCACAGTGGCCTCAACTGAGATCAGGGTACCGTTTTAGTAGGCACTGCACATAACCGCAGTAAAAGACTCCCGTCACTGACGAGCTCACAGTCTGATATTTGCAGAGCATGCTGCAGCTTGGAAAAAAAAAAAAGTTGGCTACTCAGCCCTTAGGCCAGCCGTGCTACTGTGTTTTATGGTATGGCACACCTTGGCAAAGCCGGCAAGTGCGGGGCCTGATTTGTGGGGCTTGTACTCACTGGGCTTGCTGCGCTCCGGCCGGGGGAGCGGGGCCACGGGACTTGCCGCACTCCGGCCGGGGGAGCGGGGCCCTCTTAGGGGGAATTGGCCTAAAGCCGGCCCTGCACCTTGGTTAGCACAGTCCTTAGCTTCTGGGTGCCTTGAAGCCCCACAAGGCTATATCTGTTTCTGGGAGCATAGCTGTGAAGAGCTTTGATGCTCTCCTAGTCCTCTGTAAAGTTACACTGACAAAGTTTTCATCTTGCGCTGTGACTATGTATTTGGACAAATTGTAGTTCACTAAACCCCTGCTCAGTAAGACCCAAATCCTCTCCCAGGAGCTCAACCTCAGTAGCTCAATTGGGTGATGGCAAAGTCTGCAGCAGCAAAGGAAAGACTCCTTGCCCACCATGCTGTTGGATTTGGGTCTAAAGCCAGTGTTAATTCAGCTGAGAGAATTAGGTTGGGAGAACGTCCTTTAATCCAGCCTGACTTCCTATCACTGGACCTCCAAAGGCAGTGAATATTATTTATTTCTCTTGTGGGACTCATTCAAATAAGTGTGTTGTACTCTTGGGCTTCCCCTCTGGTGACAGAACAAAGTATATTCCTTGCTCTCACCCTAAGCTCTTCTCATTCAAGGGGAGGACGTTGAAAGGAGATCTCTACTAGGCCCATAACAAAGTGACAGGATATCCCATCACAGGTTATGTCAGTATGTCACTCAACTCAGAGGAAACTAACAGCAGTGTGTACAGGGTATCATTACAATATGCAGCATAATAGAATACACATAGGCTTAGCTTCATTTCTGTTACGCAGAATGAGTTTGTCTTGCCTTATCTGACTATCTCATAGAGCTGGAAGGGACCCTGAAAAGTCATCGAGTCCAGCCCCCCGCCTTCACTAGCAGGACCAAGTACTGATTTTTGCCCCAGATCTCTAAGAGGCCCCTTTAAGGATTGAATTCACAACCATGGGTTTAGCAGGCCAATGCTCAAACCACTGAGCTATCCCTCCCTCCATAGACTGACTATGAGCTCTGGGGGGAAGGGCCAGCTTTATTTTGTATCTTGCACAGCACTGACAGCACATTCTTGGTGCTTAACATAACAACCATTAAGATAAGTAGCGTTCAGCGGTGGACCTAGGTTTTGCAACTAGTGGGGTGATGGGTCATTGGTGGTGCCTCCCTATCCAGTGGGTACACTCCTCCTCCTCTGCCACTGCTTCCTTCTCACCTTCCTGAGTGGACACTGACCACTCACAGCAGCACCTGCTGCCTCTGCACTGCAACCCTAATCCTGGCCCGGAGCAAAGGGGAGGGTCTGGAGGTGAGCTGGAGGGTGAGCCTGCCCTGCACTCACCTGGCAGTGGTGGCTCCTGGCCCTTGGGGTTGGGCCAGCTCCCCACTCTGGGTATTGTGACCTGGCACATAGGGCCACAGCACCATTCAGGTTTGGTCCGGCCACTCCTGAAAGGCAGGCAGGCACGATTTCAGTGAGTGGCATTGTGACATGGTGCCATACATTCACCTAAAGGCTGACCCCCACTGGTTTTGCCACCGGTGGTGTGACTATTATTAGTATAATGGATCAAACATTTTCTTTTGACTTTTTTTGTTGGAAAACAGCTTCTGGATTACACGGAAATTTGCATGAAAACATCCCTTTTGGGTCAAAATGTATAGGGGTGTGCATGTGTCAAAGACCCCAAATCCTGAGAAATGAAACCTTTTTGGCATTCAGCAATGGTTTTCTAATTAAAAAAATATCATGTTTTGGATTTTCAATACCTTCCCCTTCAAAAAAAATTAAAGAAAAATGTGGGCAACAATGATTTTTTTCCATTTTCATCAATTTAAGGAAAAAATTATTTCCTCACCAGCTCCAATTATTAGCAATGATAAAATACGTTCATTGTTACATTTAATGCATGATGTGAGAGCCTTGTGGATACTCTCATCCAAACTGTGTAAGTTTCAATAGCCTCGCACTGAAGTGATGCAAAGCTATTTTGCTCAGTGAGAAGCACTGACAGGGATTATTCCTTAGCAGACATATTGGTTTCAATGGAGTTATACTGGTGTAATACTGGAGCAGTGGCATGCATTTCTCATTCCCTCCGGTATGCACAAGTCCTTGTCAATCATCTCTTTGACCCAAGTGCGGTGTCTGCAACCTGATTTGCACAAAAAGATCTGGTGTGGGAAATTAGGTGCATTGCCTGCCTAAATGTTCTGCTTAGAGACTGCAGAGCTGAACAGCCGCAGCTGTTCTCTGCTACCGCACTCCGCCAGCAAACTGCAGCACAACACTTAGAGAATTTTACTGGCATCCTTTCCTCCATGTCTCACTGCCAGCAGCACATGCCAGACTGCTCCATGTCTGGATACTTGTGTCTTGCTAAGCAATATTTTATACATATATTAGAGGGCACGGAGAGGTCTGTGTGTAACTCACATTAGTTGTACTGGACTTCTGCCTATAGAGAGAGGCGAGGGGACTCAAAATTCTACAGAAGAGCTAGTCATTTCAATAAAAAGGGATGAACTCCCCTATAGTTTAGGTAGACTTCACACTCCAGGGAATGAGGGTCTTATTAAGCCTCTGGAGGAGGGATCTGGGTTCAGTTCCTGACTCTGCCACAAATTTCTTATGTGACCTTGGGCAAGTCACATAACCTTGACTCCCCATCAATAACAAAGATAATTATACTTCCTTTGCCTGTCATACATCCCTTTGCCGGTCTTGTCTATCTAGACTGCAAGTTCCTCAGGGCAGGGACTGTCTTTCACTATGTGATGGTACAGCAACTAGTACAATGAGGCCTCAATCTCTCTTGGGGCCTCTAAGTCCTACTGTAATACAGATAAATAAAAAAAATACTTTTGTGATGATTCAGCTGTGCCTGAAATCCAGAAACCTTATACTCTCTGAATTGCGTGGTGGACTCCGCTTAATCCTGCGCCGACCTTTACACAATTGTACCACCAGCAGTTCCCGCTCAAGGAAGGCCTAAGGCTAGCATAGCCGTTATGTGGCCAGCCAGGATGGGGATGCATTAGTAGAACTGGACAGGGAAACATGCCTGTGGATTTGTGTCTGGTATGGTCACTTGGTCTTAAGACAGTAGCTGAAGTTTAATTTTCTAAAATGTTTGCTGATTTCATTATAAAATGTATTAGTGGGAGCATCAACACTTAATAAAAGATGGATATGCATCCTTGTTGCAGGTCACCACAGTTCTTATCCTGCAGGCTAATGATGCAGTTTATATATTCACTGCCAAGGTCTCTATACCCAGAAATATTCAATAGGGCTAAGCAACAGAGAGGCAGACAACATTCACTTGTGTAAATTGCAACTGGTGATTATAAGGTCTCCACTACTTCCCTGTCAGAGCATGGAATGGCTCTAGAACGGGAGTGGGAGTTAGGATTCTGGGGTTCAAAGCTGGGCTCTGCCACTGATTTCCTGTCTAACCTTAAACCAACACCCTTAATCACTCTGTGACCCTAGTGTAAAGTAGGTATAATACTTAGAGATGTTGTCAGGCTTAAATAATATTTGCAACCCATTTTGAGATTGCACTAAAATGTGTATTTCAGCCAAAGTATTGTCTTTATCACTGTTCCTAGCTGCTCATTTTTTTTTTTAAACACACACACACACACACACACACACACACACACACAGCAGATCTCTCATAAATAACCTAATGCCTAAACAGTTGTGTTTTACAAAATTTATATTTTGGGTCTGGCTTTTAAAATGTGGCACACCCTCGCATATGCAAAAATGCATGCAAAACCACGTGCCTGATTTGCACATACATTGGCTGTGATTGCAAGCAGAAATCAGGCAATTGCTTAGAAAAATGGCCATTTCTATTCATGTGTGCCAGTTGCTTGCACAGCGAATCAAGGATTTGTGTGCACAAGCATGGTAACTGCTCATCCATTTTTGCAAGCACAGCTGTGCAAGCATACTATTGGGCTGAGATTTTCAAAGGAGTTTGGAGGAATTTGGAATGCTGTAACATTTGGACAACAATGGGAACTGGGAGCTTAAGCTCTTTTGAAAAATCTCAGCCTTAATCACAGTTAAACATGTTACTGTGCAGGCAGCACACTACCAACTCTCTGTAAACTGGTTGATACAACAGCTGCACAGGATTTAATATTTTTGAGAGTGAGAAAGCATCAGGCCAACACAACGGTGCAATAATTTTGAAGATAAGAAAGCGCCACATAGTTGGAGAGTCCAGGGGAAACATCTTTGTGCAGAAGGTAATTCATGTGGAGAGAGGGGTTTCCAAAGATGATGGAAGTTACATGAACAGGTTCATAGAATGACTCAGAGAAGCAATTGAAGGGGGCAAAAAAAATAAAAATAAAAATAAAATATGTCAATGGTTACCAATGCTAGGAAGATAAGTATGATATGTGGATGCCTCTAAAGTGGGCTTTGTCATCTCCTTCCAATCCTGATGTGTTCCTCCTGTGGGTTACCTGGATGTTATGTTGCATGAATTAGCTGGGTGATATATCACAAGACATAATGGGCCCGATTCTGACCTCACTTACTCTAGTATAAGTCAGGAGTAACTCCCCCGAAAGCAATGGAGTTATACTGGGATACAACTGATCAGAACCTGGCCCATAGTTCACCATGCAGTGAAAGGAAAAAGGAAGGGAGGAACTCATGATCGGCCTAAAGCCACAGTTATTCTTACTACTTTTATAGCAGCATAAGATTGTTTTTCAAGTGAAAAAAACAACCTGGAGATGAGGAAGATCATCCACAGGGAAATGAGATGCTTCATATCCACAAGCCAGATCCTTAGTCAGTGTAAACTGGCATAGCTTGTCTATAGCACAGTGACAATTCATACTGGCTGAGGATCTGGCCTTCAGAATCTTAAACTTGCACCCGTATTTCTCACTTAGACAAAAGATCCATTGACTGCCTGAAGAAGGAATGTGTGAGCTCTTCAGAAGTGGTTTCAGGATAGGCTTTTTTTAAAATGGTACTCTCACCACGAAGAGTGCCTCACTCCTGGCAAGCCAGGGTAATTTGAGCTCATTTGTACAAACATCTAGAATTGGTTGTTCTTTGTGTTTAGGTTTAATTGCTCGAAGCAGACAAAACCAGGCCATCCATTGAATTGATTTCCGGGGCTCAGACCTAACCCCTTGAAGCTGCAAGGAGGGATTTGCCATCTGATTGTGTGGCCTGGTTTTGAATCCTGATCCAAAATGTAAACAGAACTAATGACATCTAATTAAGCACTCACTGATGGAGTTTAGATGAAAGAAGCTGCTGGATGTTTCCACTTGCTCTTGTAATCAAGTGGCAGAACAAACTCAGAATGGAGAAATTAATGTTATTGTGTTGAATAATATGGAATTGGCTGAAGTAATAAAATAATGACAGCTGCTCAGCCACTCTGCTGGCAAAAGCAAACAAGAACAAGGGAAACAAATACCTGTTAGCAAATTTTTCTTCAACTTTTATAGGCTATACAATGTGCGCCCAAATCCTTTACTCCACACAAGCAAAACTCCCATTGGCACCAATGACTTGTGTCAGTGTTGCCTCATTAAAGTGTTATTTAGGATACAGAAAACTGAAACTTTTCATAAAAGGTATGATACACCCCTAGTTCACAAAGAACAAAATGCATTAGAATTAAACATAGAAAAATCTGACACCTAGAGATGGTTTCTGCAGTTTGGCTCAGAGCTGCGGCACACGGTGGACATCGGCTGCCCTTGTGGTAACCGGTGCTCTGCAGGTGAAGAGTGGGTCTACTGTCCAAAGTTTCCTCTGGTGCTTTTTAACCAGCAATACATCTATGAATGAGAAAGAGGCCTAGGGATGGGGAATCCCCAAGCTGCAAAGTAAAATGCATAATAGCATCTCTCTACCACCAATTGTGCAAGTGTGGGTGATGGGCAGTGAAAGATGGCATCACACCACAGTATCCGTTACAGTGTATATGGTACCATGTGAATGATGTAACATTACATGGTGGTAACATATTAAACACAGAGGTTTGAATCTCTGTTCTGTCTTAGCTATGCTTGTTTGGAGTGGAGAAGGGCAGTTGCAAGAGGTGGCTGGGCAATATAGCTTCGGTGGAAATTAGGATTGCATGGGGCAGCCTAACGTACATCACTGGTGTAACATCTGAATCAAATGTAGCCAGCCTGTGCACCCCCACACCCTTTCCCCCTCTGTTTCCCACCCCAACACCCTGCCCCTGACACCTCCAAGATGTTCCCTCTCTCTCATTATGCCGGGAGCCAGGAAGGAGCAGAGCCATCTCCACCAGCTTTCCACTGGCAGAGAGTTCACCAGCACAGGGGGTATTCTCCACTGGCTATCTCAAGACCACTCCATGCTGCTCAAAGTGGCCTTAACAGACCAGAGAATCTGTTCCTCGGGCTGTAATCCCAATGATGGATTAGGTACATAGACTATAACTGCATTATATAGAGGAGAGGGAGGTTTGCTAACTGTTTATTACAGGTGTTTATTTCCATGGACCTCTTACTTGCTTTTGCCTAGGCAGTACTAGTAAATGGCTGAGCAGTGTCAGTCCTTTGGCACTAGAGTTATTTCCATAGAATTCAGCACAAGCCTGGACTTTGGATTCTTTCCCTGGAAGTTTAATTCGGATGGAACTGGGAGACCCATAACTAATTAATACAGCAAGGGTGCAGCCTCAGGTTTTTGCTTCAGCAGATGTAAACGAAACAATTGCTAAACTGCTGGCTGACTCAGCACATCTCTGTTGACCACATTGATGTTTTTTTCATGTGAGTACTAAAAATGCAGACAGGTTTTCAGGAGAGGCAGCAGGAGCACTTACATGCTAATTGATAACAACCCTCTGTTCACCACCACTTTTAGGTTGTTTTTTTATTGACAGCGAAACAGCAGGGCCTAGACTGTGCTCTTCACACTGGGGGAAAAACAAACCAAACAAAAAAAGCAGTAGGACAAAGGTAGGTAGAAAAATCTGAGGCAGCATTACCCTAAATACTTATGAGCTTTCAAGGGATGATGGCTTAAATGGTGAGTTTTATTTGCTCTGTTCTCTTCCTAGCTAAGAACATTCCTCACTTAGCCACACAATAGCCCAACGCCGCAGCTGGTATGCAGAGGTTTCTATAGGGTCCAGGGACAGCCTTACAGGTGGGTGATGCAGGCGGGCACCCTGTGTGCTGTGATCAAGAGGCTAGGAGTGGCATGGGCCTGGGGTGCAAGGCCACAGAAGGGAGCTTGAGACAATGGGGGGAGGGGGGAAGAAGCAGCAGGGCCCTGGGGAGCCAGCGGGGGGGCAGAGGCAATGGGAGGGATGGATGGAGAGCCAGGGGCAAGGAAGGGTGTGGAGCACAGGGAGGCAGTGGGGGCCAAAATACAAGTTCATCCAGGGTGCCATTTCCCCTACAGCTGGCCTTGATACAGTCTGCAAGCTGGAGGACACTACCCCTCTTTCTTCCTGCCACCAGTTGTTGACTCAAAAGAATGGGTTTTGCATGCTTTTCATCCCCACCCTGGGACTACTTGAGAGAGTGTTAGAGCTCCAGATTCTTAATACTATACAAGGACTAGTTATTACTAATCCCATTTTCCTCAGGTTTGAAACTCAGATATTAAAATATTAAATAAAATACTACAAAACTAGAGGGTCAGCTCTCCAGTGAGTAAATCAGTGTAGAACCATTGAAATCAATGGAGTTGTGCCAATCTACACCAGCTGAGGATCTCGCCCATAACAACTTGATCCAAAGCCATTGAAGTCAGTGAGAGTCTTTCCATTGGCTGGGATTTAGATCAGATCCATGTAGCACACAAGAACGGCTCTAGTGGGTCACACCAATTGTCCATCTAGCCCAGTATCCTGTTGTCCAGCAGGGGCTGGTGTCAGATGCTTCAGAGGAAAGGAACAGAACACGTAGAGTGATCCAACCACTGGCATCCAGAAGCCTAGGAATATCCAGAGCATATGGTAAACTAAGTAGTCACTTGAAAGAAACATGAATGTGGTCAATAGTGATGTGCCAAGTCAGCCAGCAGTTTAGCAATTGTTCCATTTGCATTTTTTCCCCAAAGGTCTTTGCAAACACCACAAGCCACACAGGCAGGCTGCACAACGATGTGCAGCCATCTCCACTGCATAGATTTGAGACTTAGCAAAAATCCTGAATTTGTATTTACTTTGGCGCCCACTGCATATGTAGTTCTAGAGTTCACAACCCTTTTCCTAATGTAATAGCCAAAATAATTCTTGGTTTAAAGTAAAACTTTGCAGGTACATAAGGCCATATGTAAAACATCCCTAGCTAGAGTAAACTACATAATTCTATTGACATCAAAAGAGCTATGCTGATTTACACCAGTTGAGCAACATGCCCTGTGTTTACTATGCAGGCCCTAGTTTTCAGGCTGTATTTACTGTATCACTAACATATTTCAATTGTCATAATGGTTCAATTGGCAACATGTTGTATACAAAGAAACTGCAGTTGCAGGGTATGCCTACACAGCAATTAAACACCCGGGACTGGCCTGGCTCTGCTGACTTGAGCTGTATAATTGCCATGTTGACTTGGTAGCATTTTACATGTAAACTCAGCCTCTGAGACCATCCCAAGGTAATGGGAAAACAATCCTAATCCCTTTTTATTAGGAGATAACAGCATTAAGCAAACAATTTTTGCCAGTCCTGTGTGTTGTCAGTGCCTAAAGGCCACTGTGACTGGTGCTATCTAAATATATTAGATGGTATATTTCACAGGGGTTATACCAATAGAGATAGATTGCTTCACAAAGGAAGAGAAACTATTAAGCAGGCTCAGTGTCCGCTGCTAATAAATGTGGACCAAATCCTGCAGTTTTATTTAGTCTTTACTCAGACAAAGCTTTCATTGAACAACTGTTTTTGCCATTAAAAGAACCTCTTCTGATCCAGAGAAATCTGCTTGAATACAATCATATGATCTATGAAACTTGTACTGCCTGCTTTTATTCTTTCAATATCTTCATATCTTATACTTAGTGCAAAGCGATCAGGGCATAAAGGTTATTTTGTTTTAACTAACAGCAAATCCTTCAGAACAGATGAGGGAACAGTATTTAATGCAAAGCAGTCATCCAGTTGCTTTAATATACCTATGGAGTTCCTCTCAACCTGATGCAACAAGTCTGTCATTTACCTGTGATCTGTGACTCAAACAGGCTGACCAAGGCCTTGGCTACACTTACCCGCTAGTTCGACGGCTGGAAATCGAACTTCTGGGTTCGACTTATCGCGTCTAGTCTGGACGCGATAAGTCGAACCCGGAAGTGCTCGCCGTCGACTGCGGTACTCCAGCTCGCCGAGAGGAGTACCGCGGAGTCGACGGGGGAGCCTGCCTGCCGCGTGTGGACCAAGGTAAGTTCGAACTAATTCGAACTAAGGTACTTCGAACTTCAGCTACGTTATTCACGTAGCTGAAGTTGCGTACCTTAGTTCGAATTAGGGGGGTAGTGTAGACCAAGCCCAAGCAAATTTCATGGGGCACAAAAACAGATGTTCAGATAGATAGATACTGGTGTGTGTGTGTGTTGGTGTATTTCATTGTGACAGGAAACAAGCAATCCTAACCCACTTTTTTTTCTGAATTCATATAACTGGCTGATTTAGAAAAGGATATAACAAATATTACAGCAGAGACACGGTGGAAAGGCAAGTAAAAATAGAGTTAAACTGCAAGTGTATTGAATGAATTATGATAAAAGCAAATTAAGATACAGAATAACTTAATCAGATTGACATGCACCTATAGGCTAGGATTTGCAAAAGCTAATAGAAGAGTTAGGTACCCAAGTCTCATTGAAATCCAAATGGGGCTGGGCACTTCACTCCCTTAGGCTCAGACCCTATATATACACACAAACTTTGTATTAGGTATAGTCTCATTATATTACTAAAATCCCCTTGTATTACTGCAGTGTCATAGGAGACTGTCCTATGTGTGTGTGTGGGGGGTAATATGCAAAGTGAGCTGATTGGTTGGGAGGGATGCCAGGAGCCAGTGGGGTGGACTCAGAGGTACTGATGAATAGTAAGAAGAAAATGGTAGGGTGTAGTGAAAGTAGGTAACGAGGAGATTCCAGGAAATGATGGGGTGGATTCAGGTGAAAGGACTTAATGGAAATACCAGGTATTGATGGATGACAATTTAATTGGGGGAGAGGATTGGAATGGGATGAGATTGGGTGAAAGAATTGATGGGATGAGAAGAGGGTGAGGACAAGATGATGGACTGTGGTTGAAAGGAGTTGATAGAAAAGGGGTTGGATTAAAAGGAGTTAATGGAGATGGGTTTAAGGAGTAGCTGGGGAATGAAATAAACCAATGGGGTGTGACAGGCTGATAGGACAGAGGTGGCAAGAAGCTGCTAGATGTGGAGGGGCTGATGGGCAATGGGCGCTCCTGAGGGGATGGGTACAAAGGGGGGCAATGGGAGCTTGTAACAGATCAAGGACTCACCACTGCAGCACCTCCTGCTGGTCATCCAGAAATTAGCTCAATTCCAGCCTCAGAGCACCCCCTGCTGGCTGGCATCTCTCCCACCTCAGGCCCCCGCCATGTGCCTCCTAGACCCCTTTACCTTGGGGTACTGCCCACATCAGTACCCCCCCACACACACTGAGTCTCCCCTCCCAGGGGAACCCCCAACCCCTATGTCCAGCTTGCCTCAGTGGCTACTGCCAGTCTCCATCTAGCCCTATTTGCTGGGGCAGACTGCAGTCTGTAATGGCCACTCATCACTGGCAAGCAGGTTGGACCAGCTACCTCTGCAGCCCCAGTACCTCCTTAGGCTTCAGCAAGGCCTCAGCCTGGGGAGTAGCCAGGCTAGACCTCCCCAGCTCCGCTTGCCTTTTCCCAGCACTGCTCTGCTTCAGGTAGCCTGTAACCCCAAGGAGCTAAGTCTTTCCCACTCCAAGGCTGGAGTAAGACTGACCTAGCTTCTCCCTTAGCCCTTATATCAGGGCCAGCTGTGGCCTGATTGGGTGTGGCCACAGCTCTGGCTGCCTCTCCAATCCGCCTACCTTTCCCCCCAGTAGCAGGGTAACTGCCCCGCTACAGAACTGCTGTTGGGAGGATGGGGACAAGGGGGAGCGATGTGAGCTGCTGTGGGAGGATGAGGATGAAGGGGGCAATGCTGGGGACAAGGGGGGCGATGGGAAGGGAGCAGGGAGGATGGGCTGAAGCGGGCTGAGAGGATGTCCTGACGCGGAGCAGGCGATCAGACCAGCCCCGTCTCCGAGGCGGAGCCCGGCCCCTTCCCTTGGCGCAGCGCGCTCCCTGCTCTTGGCACCGGCGCCCGCGGCCTCTCCCCGCGACGGGGCGGCTGCGTCAGAGCCCCCTTGTATAAATAGGGGCGGGCGGGCGGCGGCCAGGCGCAGAGCAACTTCTCCTCCTGCGGCGGGCGGCGCCATGAGCTCCTTCGGCTACGACTCCTTCTTCCCCGCCTACAAGCGGCGCTACGCCGAGAGTCCCCGGCTGCACATCGGGACGGTGCGCAGCAGCAGCGGCAGCAGCGGCGGCGGCGGCTATGGCTTGTCCCGCTCCACCTACTCCAGCCTCTCGGCGCCGGTCTCCTCCGTGTCGGTGCGCCGGAGCTACGCCGCCTCGTCGGCCTCGGGCTGCCTGCTGCCCTCGGTGGAGAGCTTCGACCTGAGCCAGGTGGCGGCCATGAGCAGCGACCTCAAGTCCATCCGCAGCCAGGAGAAGGCGCAGCTGCAGGACCTCAACGACCGCTTCGCCAGCTTCATCGAGCGGGTGCACGAGCTGGAGCAGCAGAACAAGGTGCTGGAGGCCGAGCTGCTGGTGCTGCGGCAGAAGCACGCCGAGCCCTCCCGCTTCCGCGCCCTCTACGAGCAGGAGATCCGCGAGCTGCGCCTGGCGGCCGAGGAGGCCAGCGGCGAGAAGCAGGCGCTGCAGGGCGAGCGGGAGAGCCTGGAGGAGACGCTGCGCGGGCTGCAGGCGCGCTACGAGGAGGAGATCCTGAGCCGGGAGGACGCCGAGGGCCGGCTGCTGGAGATGCGCAAAGGGGCGGACGAGTCGGCGCTGGCCCGGGCCGAGCTGGAGAAGCGCATCGACAGCCTGCTGGACGAGCTGGCCTTCCTCAAGAAGGTGCACGAGGAGGAGCTGGCCGAGCTGCAGGCGCAGATCCAGTACGCGCACCTCTCGGTGGAGATGGAAGTGTCGGCCAAGCCGGACCTCTCGGCCGCGCTGCGCGACATCCGGGCGCAGTACGAGAAGCTGGCGGCGCGCAACATGCAGAACGCCGAGGAGTGGTTCCGCAGCCGCTTCACCGTGCTCACCGAGAGCGCCGCCAAGAACACCGACGCCGTGCGCGCCGCCAAGGACGAGATCTCCGAGAGCCGCCGGCTGCTCAAGGCCAAGACGCTGGAGATCGAGGCCACCCGCGGCATGAACGAGGCGATGGAGAGGCAACTGCAGGAGCTGGAGGAGAAGCAGAACGCAGACATCGCTGCCATGCAGGTGAGCCACCCCCGGCATCCCTCCCCCGGGACATAGGCAGGCGGGTACCCGGGAACCCTGGAGCGCCTGGGCAGGTCACTCCGGGGGGCAACGATGCAATGCACCGGGCAGCATCCCCAGCGTCCACGCGGGTAGCTACGGGCACCATCCCGAGCGCCCAGGCAGGGAGTTGTCCAGCACCGTGGGGTATCATATCACTAGCGCTAACCCAGGGAGCTGTCCAGCACTGGGGGATATCACTAGCGCTAACTCAGGGATATCACTAGCGCTAACCCAGGGAGCTGTCCAGCGCTGGGGAATATCACTAGCGCTAACCCAGGGAGCTGTCCAGCACTAGGGCGTATTACTGGCTCCTAGCTTGGGAGCTGTCCAGCACCTAGATAAGTAATGAAAGCAGCAACCCCAGCATCTGTCCAGGCACGGTGCAGAAATTTCCATCACCTATACCTGGATTCAAAGCCCATTGAAGTCAGTGGGAATACATTAATTGTCTTCTGCAAACGCCTAATCAGGGAATTGACCCTTGCAGTCTTCTGGGCAGGTAAGAGCTCTCCCCTCTGCAGGGACCCCAGAACATAGACAGTGCTTCTTTGCAACTAAATGCAAAATGTACATCGTGCTTATATCCTCAGCTATAGGAGAAAGTAACACAAAGGTTTGCATTAAGCAGGATGTATATTCCTTACAGGAATCGTTTTTAAAGGGTTAAGTTAAAACCCAATTCCGGTGAAATAAGCAGAACTCAGCAATAAGAGTAGCAACTAAAAAGGTGTCATTAATTATGATGAATGTTTTGCAAAGCTTATAACAGAATGCAGTTAAATGAGCTGCATTACTTACAATGATGTTTAATACAGTGCTAATTACATGACTACAATTAAAAACACTGTTATGATCATTTTGATAAATGTTGGAGTACAGCTCTATTAACAGGATTAAAATTCATTGGGTTGGGTTATTTATGAATTGTATATTGTAGTTAATAAAATCTGAATGGGCGGTATTAGTTCTAATGTATGTTAGGTGATATTAATTATGTGGATACATTTTTAAATGATTTAATTGATCCTTTAATGAAAAAAATAATGTAATTAATTAAGAAGATAATGCTAGAACATGCAAAAGGAGTAAAGAATAAAAGATTAAGAGAAAACAAAGGTAGTTTGTGTTTAAAAAATACAAAAATTTCAGGAATAATTTTGTCATTGAATCACTTATTACTGTATGTAAAAATCTTGTGGCCCTTACTCAGGCAAAACTCTTCATCAGCACCTGTCAGGGGTAGTCTAGTTATTAGGTAGTCCTGTCTTGAGTGCAGGGGACTGGATTGGCTGACCTATTGAGGTCCCTTCCAATCCTACACTTCTATGATTCTGTGATTAAAGTCAATTGGAAGTTTCGCCATAGTAAGAAGTACAGGATTATATCATTAAAACAAGATATGATTTAAGAGGGTCATTCTCTCTTTTAGTAACCACCATATTAGGAACTAACTAGTTTGAAGTAGCAAAGAATCCATCACTTCTTTAATGAAAAGGAATGGAAATGGACTAGATAAACATATCTGCAAATGCAGGTAGTTGGCACAGAATCTAATGGGCCAGATCTTTAAATGGTGCAAATCGATGTAGCTCCACTGAGGAACTATGCCAGTAGATAGGATCTAAGGATCTGTCCCATTGTGTTTATTGGCATGAAGTTCCATGAATTAAAGAAAAATGACATTAGGCTAAAATGTAAAATAGTATCTGTTGAACGATTGTAGCTTCACAACATAACTTGCTTTCTGCCCTCAAATAAGCACTTCTTCTTTAAAAAATAGTGGGAACTAAAATAAATTCTGGCAATTGTTTGTGGGAAATAGGGAAAATCAAAACCACTTTGGATCTTAAAAACATTAAATGAAATAGAATCATATATGTTAGACATGGAAAAACCCTATCAGATGATGCGGCACTTAATGAGAGTTTCAACCTTATATTTGAAGCCAGACCTGGGTCCATTAAATACATTCCCTTGCTGCAGCAAGGGAAAATAGGATTTTAGCATTATTTTCCAAGCCATCACTGCAGTACACAAGAGGAACTAAAGATTTTATGTTTCTGAATATTTTTATTCCCAACAGGACACAATTAATAAATTAGAAAATGAACTGAGAACCACAAAGAGTGAGATGGCCCGTTATTTGAAAGAATATCAAGATCTTCTCAATGTGAAAATGGCTCTGGATATTGAAATTGCAGCATACAGGTATGATGGAGAAAGTGTTAAGTGAATCAGAAATTTTCTCTTGCAGCTGGAGAAATTCCATTTTATTTTTCATGCCTCTCACTAGCTTTAACCCCTTACATAATTAGCTCTAATATTTGGCAAGAATTATAGCTGCTGACTATGTTAGCCTTTCATAGACTAATAGGTATCTGAAATAGATAAGAACTATGAGGTCATTTTCTGCACTCTTTCGTCACTATAGAAAACATTGCTGCAGGTTTCCTATAGAATTCTATTTTATTCTTCAGTGTTTTTATTAACTAGCCCCTAAACCCACTCACAGAAAAAAAGCCAACCAAAAATGATTTGAAGGTGAAATGTTTGCTTCAGGACAAAATCTTCACTATATAATAAACCTTCCATGCTTATATTTGTTGAATACAAAAAGTTTGTTAGAACCAGCAAAGCCTAATTAAAATAATAAATACAAAGGTTGGGATTATCAAAAGTGCCTAAGTGAGTTAGGAGCACAAATCCCACTACAAGTTACTTTAGGTGCTATTAAAATCTCAGCTGAAGGCTAATGTTTGGGAGCAAACTTACTGCTACATCATTGTTTTATGCTTGACCCTAGGCATTAATGGAAACTGCAAACACCAAGTTAAAATTATTTTGACTACTTGCATCTGAATATAGGGGAGTATTTTTTTCAGTATAAAACTGCTTGGTATATTTATTAAAAGTGGACCACCTGGAACAAAAGGAGGAGGTCAAATTGTTGGGTGTCCCTACTCTGTGCAGTCCTACAGGATAACAGAATACAACTATCTTCCATTGTTGGCGTAGTGATGTTATTTTCATGCCGTTTTTTTCATTAGTTCCCTTTCAAAGGGTTCTTTACATCCAGTGATGCACATTGATGTCTAATTTCTACCTTCTGTAACTCATTTTGATAAAGTGCCATCCTTTTTGGATCAATGTATAATTGCCAGACAGTTGGTTATTGTAGAATAATGGTCTTTATTACTAAAAGTGTATAAGTTGGTAATCTTTTGGGGGGGCAGGGACCATCTTTTTTGTTCTGTGTTTGTACAGCCTCTAGCACAATGTGGCCCTGGCCCGTGAAAGGGGCTTCTAGGCCCAACTGCAGGACAAACAATACATAATTGTTTCTTTTTCCTCCTCTAGAAAATTGCTGGAAGGTGAGGAGACACGGCTTAGTTTCACTGGTGTTGGAAGCATAACCAGTGGCTACACTCAGAGTGCCCCAGTCTTTGGCAGGTCTGCCTACAGTGGTTTACAGAGCAGCTCCTATTTGATGTCAGCCCGTTCCTTCCCTGCTTACTACTCCAGTCACGTTCAGGAAGAACAGATAGAAGTAGAGGAGACTATTGAGGCAGCAAAAATGGAAGTGGCCAAAGCAGCACCCCCTTCAGAAGAAGGTGAGGAGGAGGAGAAGGAGGAGGCTGAGGAAGAGGAGGGAGGAGAAGAAGCTGAAGAAGAGGAAGAAGGTACATTTGGTTACTTTCAAAGCATGCTATTCCAGAATTCACCTATGCTCATATATGAGGCCTCAATCTGCAAGTCTTTGTTAATATAAACACTCCTAACTCAAGTGAATAGACCCATTGGCTTAAATGGGGCTATTCACATAAGTAAGGAATTGCTGGATTGACCCCATGATGCATGTGTGGGAAAACTTAAGTACAATATGAAGGATGAAATCAGACAAATATTGAATGTTCAATACATTATGGGGCCGATCCTGCTCTCCTGGCAGTCAATGGGAGCTTTGCAATTGACTTTCAAAGAAAGAGCATTGGGCTATGTTAATAGAAAGTGCTATTGGCAAATTCTCAAGCCAATAAACAATACTTAATTGACCATTTCCAGACATTCCTGAAAAGAACAGGAACATCTTGAACTAAATATTAATTCCCAGAGAACATCTTGAACCAGATCCTCGGCTGGCATAAATCAATGCTATTGAGTTCAGTGAAGCTGTGCTGATTTACATCAGCTGGGGATCTTGCCAGTTATTTCCGCTGTCCTCCTTCCACCAAAGTACATTTTTCCATTACATTCTTTACTAAACTTGGAAGTTTTTAAAGAAACATTTAAAAATAATTATTCTCCGGAGCATCCTTTCCCACATCCTGTTGCAATTTGTTTTGTTATCCTGTGTCTTTGAGCTAGAGCTCCACTGAGAATCTTCATTCTCTTTTTGATGCTATAATCATTCTCAGGGCACATAGTCTAATGCACTAAACAATGGATGGTAAAATCTTAAATGCCTAAACAGCAGGAAAAAAATTAAACAAGCAGATATTAATGATCTATGATGATTAATCCTTGAGGGAGGATTTCAACTACACACATCTGAAAGCAAATTTGTTTTTATTTAAACAGTTATCTAAGATCCACTTAGTATGAAAGCTCATCTGTAACTAGATAATGCCTTTTCTAGTGGATCACCAATGTGCTCATCCAAAGTTCACTGAAGTCAGTGGAAAGACTCCTTTTGACTTCAATGGGTTTTGGATCAAGGCTTAAAATGAGTTGCCAATCAGTTATGTGGTTTTTTTTTTTTAAGGCCAGGATTTTCAAAGGAGCCTACAGAAGTTAAACACCCAAATCCCTTTGAAATTCAATATGATTTAGTGCCTAACTCCCTTAGTCTCTTGAAAGCTCTAGCCTAAATAAACACACCCTAAACTTAATATAAATTTTTTTTGAAGCCCCCAAATTAAGGCTATGTCTACACTACCGCGGTAAGTCGACCTATGCTATGCAACTCCAGCTATGTGAATAGGTCGACGTAGCTTAGATCAAGTTACCACAGGGTCTACACTGTGGGGGGCCGATGGGAGAAACTCTCATCAGGGGTAGAGTACAGGGGTCAACTGGAGAGCGATCTGCTGTCGATTTGGCGGATCTTCACTAGACCCACTAAATCGACTGCCGGTGGATCGATCTCAGAGTGTGGATCCTGGCTGTAGTGTAGACATAGCCTAAGTTCATTTATGCTCCTATTGAGGTCAGTAGGGGTTTTATCATTGACTTCAATTAAAGCAGAATCAAGACCCTGGCTCAGCAGCTGCTACATGCAAGATGTGGAATGCTTTATTGCTGCTCAATTTTTAAAGGTGCCAAGGAGGAATCTGAGGAAGCCAAAGAGGGTGAGGAGGAGGAGGAAGGAGGAGAAGAGGAAGAAGGAGAGGAATCCCAAGAGGCTGCTGAGGAAGCTGAAGATGGGGAGAAGAAGGAAGAGGCAGCAGGAGAGGAAGAGAAAAAAGAGAAGAAGAAGGATTGATTTAGACTGTGTGTCGGTTTCCCAATCAGGTCACAAAATAATCCATAAATTTACTGAGCTAAAAATGTCACACCATGTATTTAATTCAGAGACAATTTAGGTTTAAAGTTAAAGTTCTATGGTGTTTTTTCTCTATGCACAGTATCAGTATGCTTGCAGAGTACCCATTGGCTTGCTTCCAGAATATGCATGGTGTTTACTTATCAGTTCAGGAGCTATGTTCAATTTGGATGATTCAAAACCTTAAAATTGAAATAAAATTGTCACTTGGGAGACAAAATATGTTTAAACTAAATTCAAAATAGCTATGGAAACCTTGAGTGGTAAAGTAATGAAGGCTTCAATAAAGTATGTGCAATAAAGCTAGACAATAAAGTTAAAGAACTGCATACACAGTTTTCTCATAGTGTGTGTCATATGTTACCAAATAGATCTGGAAATGACTGATGAAATTATACACACGATTAGAACAAAGTACTAATGTTCCAGTCCTATACAGGTGGACATGTAATATTGGTAAATATTCCTTTTCAGCTGGTGCTTTTGGGGACGTAAACACTGAGTTATCATTCACAATTTCTTCATGTGTCTGGAATATAATCTGTATTGAACAGTCTAAATAGTGAAGGAAATAATGGGGCGGTGGGTATTCATAAGCCCCCCCCCCCCACAAGCTACAAAGTGTAGCACATGGACAGACTGCCAGGTTCATGCAGAACCCCACGGAAGAAATAGTGATTTCATACAGGCACAGCAGTCTGAGTATATACTCTCAGTTTCATGATTTAAAGCCATAGTCACTAAACTTCTGGAAAGGCTTTACATTGCAGTTTGGGAGTTGCATTGCACACATACTGGCATAAGGGACAGGTTTAGTTCAACTTCACTATGAGAGAATCCAATGTGGATAGAAAGGGGAAAATATCTATATTAGCATATTCTAGCACAAACACAGTTCTCAGAGGGCATCAGTTGGAATTCACTCAGGTCCTTATGCTTTACAACCTGATCCAAAGCCATGGAAGTCAATGGAAATTCCCTTCAGTGGCTTTGGATGAGGTCCTTAATAAAAATGATCAAAGCTGTGTTGCATTACGAGAAACTCAAGGGGAATGACAGCAAACATTTATATCTTTCTACTTGAATGTGACCTGCTTTCCCATAGAGCTTTCACTAAGTTATCTTCGTACCTTCCCCCCAGGAGTCTTCCTTTCTACTGCAAATCAGCCAATGACTTTCAACTTCCAAAGATCAGCCTAAAATTGCATGCAATAGGATCACAGAGTAGACAAAAAATGAAAGCAACTAGAAAGGGAAGAGAGATGCAAAACAAGATGAGTATCTTGTTCTGAGCATATTTATTTTCAGTGCATATAAATGAGGCAGCACTGAAGCTAGTGTATAGGGACACGGGATGAAATTCTGTCCCTATGCAGAGGGCCAGCACAGGACTTACACACCACTTAAGTCCCACTTAGGTAAATTACCAAGTGAAGCTAAACCAATTTAAGCAAAGATTACACTGGGGCTGGTGCACATGACTTACGAGGAGAGGCTGAGGGAACTGGGATTATTTAGTCTGCAGAAGAGCAGAATGAGGGCGGATTTGATAGCTGCTTTCAACTACCTGAAAGTGCGTTCCAAAGAGGATGGATCTAGACTGTTCTCAGTGGTAGTAAATGACAGAACAAGGAGAAATGGTCTCTAGTTGCAGTGGGAGATGTTTAGGTTGGATATTAGGAAAAACTATTTCACTAGGAGGGTGGTGAAGCACTGGAATGGATTACCTAGGAAGGTGGAGGAATCTCCTTCCTCAGAGGTTTTTAAGGCCCGGCTTGACAAAGCCCTGGCTGGGATGGTTTAATTGGGGATTGGTCCTGCTTTGAGCAGGGGGTTGGACTAGATGACCTCCTAAGGTCCCTTCCAACCCTGATACTATATGATTCTATGATTCTACACCAGTTTAAATGTGTCTACATGAAGGGTTTGCACAGGTTTAGCTAAATCGATTTAAAACTGATCTAGGAGTTAAACCAAAGCAAGTTTTCTAATATACAGCACTCCTAAGAGACAGAATGAAATGAGTCAGAGATAGCGCTTTTTAAACAGTGGGTTACTATTTTCCCCCACTCTGCCTACTACACCATTCAAGAGATCGAAGAATGAAATCCACCCTCTAAGAGTTTTCAAGTGTTTTTTCCAAAGGCATCTGCGTGATAGTGAGAAAAGAACTGTGAAGAGGAGATTGTGTGGTGCCAGCCTTTAAAAAGATTTCTCTCCCTCCAAACTCCCAGGAAACAGTGGAAAAGAGACCAAGGCCATGTCTATAGTAGGAAATTAGGTTGATATAACTATGTCGCTCAGGGGTGTGAAAATCCACATCCCTGAGCAACACAGTTAGATCAACCCAGGGTAGACAGCCCTAGGTCAATGGGAGAATTCTCCTGTCAACCTAGCTACTGCCTCTTGTGGAGGTGGATTACCTATGGAGATGGGAGAACCCCTCCTGTTGGTGTAGATAGTGTCTTCACAGAAGTGCAGCAGTGGTGCCACTAGCGGTTTATGTGTAGACAAGCCACAAGGGAGTTTAGCAAGAAAGTATTCAGGAAACGCAACCTTGTCCTTACATAGAGATAACAAAAATAAGGTGTCATTTTTTAAGGGTGAGAGCAATTAAACAGTGGAACAATTTATCAAGAGTCATGGGGGATTCTCTATCACGGTCCATTTTTAAATCAAGAGTGGCTATTCTTCTAAAAGATCGGCTGTAGGAATTATTCTGGGCACACTCTATGGCCTGTGCTGTACAGGAGATTAGACTAGATGATCACAATGATCCCTTCTGGCTTTGGAATCTGTGATAACGGGAGTGATGCTGGTTCTGGGCAAGGAATCCTAATGGCACTGTCAAAGCTAGTTTTTTCTAATTCTGCGTACATCCGGTAATGCTCGTGAAGCTAGACAACTCAGAATGCTTTTCCTTTTCAACATCTTTCTTGATGGGAGAGTTTCTTTCCAAACTTGGCCAATTCTGTTAACCACAATCAAAAATTTACAGTTAGATTCTTGCTATTTTAAACACATTTTCTCTCCCTTTCCTGTGAAGCAAAAACAACCATGCATGGCAATTATGGTAAAAAGGATGAGGAAATCACAAGCAATGATATTTGCCATTTGATCAGAAGCAGGACTAGTGCGACCATTTAGGCAAACTAGGCGGCCGCCTAGTGCTCCTAGTGGTTGGGGGTGCCTAAAAGCCCGCTCAGGCGAGGAGGTGGAGTGGAAGTGAGTTGGTGCGGGGAGGGCCGCCTGCAGTAACGGGGGGGGGGCACACAGGGGAACCACTCCCCTCCCCAGATCACCTCCATTCTGCCTCCTCCGCTGAGCACACAGCCCCACTCTAAGTCTCCTCCAATCGGCGACGCAAGCCTGCGAGGGGAGGAGAATCAGAGCGGCGCCGGCGTGCTCAGCAGAGGAGGCAGAGCCGAGGTGAGCTGGGGCGGGCTCCCCAGGTGGGGTTAGCTGCCGCAGGAGGGGGGCTTCCCAGACAGGGTTCGCTTCCGCAGGGGGGGAGTCTCCCTGGGCGGGGTTAGCTGCCGCGGAGGAGGGGTAGCTGCTGCGGGGGATGGCGAGCTCCCTGGGTGGGGGTCTGGGTTAGCTGCCACGGGGGGGGGGCGGGGTTAGCTGGATGGGGGGGCGCGAAACTTCCTTGTACCGGCCCTGATCAGAAGGCAGGAGAAGTTCAGACTACCTGATACTTCCTGTGCCTTTTGCTAAGTGGTTTCCCTGGCTACCAAAGCAGCATTTAAGTACAGCAGTGTGTTATCAGTGTGAAATGGAATATTTGGGATTTCATTTATGTACCTTTCTTAGACAAGCCTATAATGGCCATATTCATAAGGCATCACAATCTGATCTTACAGGCAGAACTCCCATTGACCTCAGGATCAGGCCCCCGGACATTAATGCAAAACTGTACAAAATTAACGGGCTTGCCTCCCACCTGGGGGCTTGATCTAGTGGAATGCTGAGCACCTACCACTTGCACTGACTTCAGGGGAAGCTTTAGCTCCTCAGCACCTCATAAGGTCAAACCCTCTAGGAGCATCAGCTGTTGATCCAGGTCTCGCATATCATCTGAACTGACCTCTCTATAGCTCTGTGCAAACTCAAAAGCTTGCTTTGCTCACCAACAGAAGTTGCGCCAATAAAAGATATTACCTCACCTGCCTTGTCCCTCTATTCATGTTTTTTCTGGGATCAGCCTCCTGCCCTGTTCAGGCCTGTGCATTTCTTTTGCCTCCAGGAGTTGCTTTGTTTAAAGCAGTTATTCTGCCACTTCAACTCTACCTGAAATTTGCAAATAAAGATGAAAGAAGCCTAGCTAGACTCCTCTCATCAAAGATTTCCTCTGACTGCACTTTTCTTGTAGAAGATCCCATTTATCTTCATCCCTAAACCCGCCCTTTTGAACATGCTACAGGCTAGTTGGAAAAAAGCTCTTTAGGAAATGTGCAAGAAACAGACAGGGGAAAATGTACTGCAGATATTTACAGGTTGCAGGGACAGCTCAGCCTTGTTTGGTGCCTGGAGTTCTGCTGTGCTGGTAAAAGGGAACAGGACAATCTGTATTTGCTGTGCGTGGTAGCTTGAACAGACCCCAGGGCGCCTAATTATTCTGCTAGAAACATTTGTTTCATGTTTATAAACCTGGGAGCTTTTTTTGACGCAATGCAGTAAACCAGACCGGCAGAGGGGGAAACATGAGGAAACTTTCCCTCCTCTCACTTTAATCTGGGCAGCAGTTTAGGGTAGTCAGTGAAGTTGCCATCCCTAGGCTCTGTCTTCATTACAAGATCTATTGTGTCCCCCGCAAGGCTGGGACTGAATCTCAGGTGAGCAAAACATCCATAGGTCACAGCTGATCGGAACTGGATTCAAACCAATGATTTTTCTTATTAATCAAGTTGGTTTTGTTTTGTTTTCCTATTAGGTAGAACAAAATGCTTGAAAGCTTCAGGATGTTGTATTTGCTCAATATTTCACCATTAATTATTTGCTGCTTTCATTTATTATTTAATATTATTTTTAGCATTGTTGGGGGGGAAAGCCACAAACAAATGAAAAACAAGCTAAACCCAGGTGTTGAGTGTAATGCGTGACTTACACTGGCAATGGGGACTCATTCGTATATCCTGTAAAGTACAGCTGCTAGCTTCCCAGAAAAGAAGCATATTTTTCTTCTTCTAAACTGGGTTTTAGTTCTGGACAATTTAGGAACTGATGGCAATGGCCAGAACAAGTCATTTTGCAAGCAGGTGTTGTATGCATAAGGTTCCTTCCAAACAGCCCTCCCCATGAATCTCAGTCCTGACCTATATTTGCTTTGCTCACCTTTTCTTATCCCTTATTTGAGCAGTGGTGGTGCTTTTATGACTCTCATTAATCAATCATCCATTAGTAATTTATGGCCTGATCCAAAGCCCATTGAGATCATTGGTAGTCTAGTGGTAGTCTTTGCATGTATTTGTCTGTCCTTAAATTTACACACATGTATCTGCCACACATAACTTCAGATTTTTTAAAACTCCTTTCACGGGGGCTTTTGGATCAATTAATGAACTTCTCTGGGGTTCCAGATTAATTAATCCCTCCAGTGATTATCTGACTTTAAGAAGTAACTGGTACAAATCAGGCAAATGAAATAACCATTTTGCCTCCGTGAGCTGAATTTACTCTCTCTCTTCAAACTGTGTTTGATATGAGATGTCAGCAGACAAAACCCACTGGCAAAATTAAATATTAATTTAATCTAAAACATGCACTATTAGAAATATTTAGAAATATATGTTATTCTGTTACTTATTCCGCCTTGCGCTGAGTTTCCTGTGGGTTATTCAAACAGATCGGATTGAAACATTTACTTTGGGAAATATCCTGAATTCACTAACATGTTTTATACATCAGAGTTTACAGATAGAAAATCTACAGCTAGAAAATAATTAAAGGCTGAAATATTACTTTTTTTCTTTTGCTCAAAAGAGTGATAATACAAACCAAACTTCAACACTGGATAGGCAGCATGTAGTTGTGACCTTTGCTTTTCATGCTCACTTGTATATTATTGTTTCTTTGCATCTACTTATTGCCTATAGGCTACATGCTGGTTTTGTACCAATGTAGCTACAATATTTTAGAAACCAATACAGTTAACTTGGTGTAACCCCCTAGTGTGGATGCCATTATACAGATATAAAAGTGTTTTTGTTAGTATATATTATTTATAACCTGATTGTAATGGGATTTACAAACAGAGGAGAGGAGAGGAGAGCCTTCCCTGCTTATGGGTAACCAGGCTGGCCATCCCCCAGCACAGCTCCCAGAACTGCCAGTCATAGAGGCATGCACCCACAGATGGGACCAATAAGGAAGATGAGCTCAGCTACAAAGCAAGGAGACAGAGTGAGATGAGAAGGTAGAAAGGCTTGGGATAGGGAAGAAGTAGCAGCCACTGCCCCGAGCTAGCCTGTCTCTAAGATATTGATATGAAGATGAAGGAAGACTGCAAGCCCTGAAGTTTAATGATTGACTCAGTTTAGGGTAAATTGATGGACTGGGCTAATTGGAGACAGCCAGGGGGAGATCAGTTAGGAGACAGCGGTTGACACTGGCACTAGGGGTGCAAAGATTGTGGGTAGGAAAGACCGTCTACTTTGATTGTAAGTTCTTTGGGGCAGGGACTGACTGTTGTATGTGTGTACAATGCCTACCACAATAGTGCTATCACAATACAAATTAACATGAGGGAATGCTGGTGTAAGTCACTTTTGTGTAATAAAATTTTATTTAATCCCATGTGCCTCTCTGTCCCCTAGGCTGAGAGTGGACTGTTGTGCCTTCCTGATTTTACAAAGTCTGTGGTTTCTCGGAGACCTTTATAACGATGGTGTTGAGGGTAAAGCACAGGACAAAGGACTCATTAGACCTGATTTCCAGTGGCATCTTGGCTGCAGACTTCCTGTGGTCTCTTGGGCAAGTCATCTAATGTCTCATTTTTCCCCCTACAAAATGGGGTTAATAATGCTTCTTTTGTCTGTCATGTCTATTTAGGCTGTAAACCCTGTAGCGTAGGGATTGTCTCTTACTTTGTCTATATAAGACCCCTAGCACAACGATGTCCTAATCTCAATGGGAGCCTCTAGGATGCTAGCCTAATATAAACAACTACAATACTAGTAATCAGAATTTGTCTATATACTTATGGCATCATAACTGTGGAAGAGGGCATGACACACAAAGTATCAGGCTAATTGGTGACTCCAGATACACCTGTGCAAGTCCACTGAGATCAAAATGTAACTCACTGAAATTAACAGGGTGAGCATCATTAGGCCTCGATCCTGCAGAGTCTTATACAGATCCTTAACTTGATGCACTGTGAATGGGCCCATTGACTGCAATGGAACTACTTGCTTATTTTATATGTATATAGCACCTACAGATAATTCTGTCTGAACTACTGGTCGTTGTTTTCTTTCTTCCTTTTTCGCTTGGCATAAGACCGAAGGACCACAGAGGACCAATGTTCTTATAGAAGCCAAAGAATGAATGGGGAAAATCTAAAATGCATAATGTCCACTGAATAGTGCAAATCTCACTCAAAAATTCATCTCTTGTAACTAATTATAATGCCCAGTATTTCGACCCAGGTAGTGGTCTGTCGAGCTGAACGTTTCTTCATGCTTTGGAACCTACATAAGAGTTAATGAGTGCTATAATGAAGTAGCACAGATGAAACATAATCTCAGCTGGTGATAGTGGATGATAGACACAAATGAAATCTTTCATTTTTTTACACTAGTGCTGTTATTCTTGGCTTGTATCTGTTTCTTGTTAATGAGCAGGGTCGATCGAGGTAGCAGTTCAGAGCCCTCAAATCCCACCCATCTCATTGAGGGTAATTAACCGTTCTTCAAAAATGCTGATACTGCAGAGGGTTTAGCCCATTGCAGATCCTCCTACCAAAAGTTGATAGCCCTTTAGATACTGATTTCAGTGAGACATTGGCATAATGTCCCTGGACTGGGTTTCTTTGCAGGAAAATGGTCTTGGGCTGCCAGATAAATGCCAAGATAATTATGGGTTAAAATAAAAAAAAGAATAAAATGTGCAGGGAAAGCCAACTATATTTTCACAGCGGAAGACGTTGGACCTTTGAAGTGTATGTTAGGCATATGGGGCCAGATTGTGAGATGGTGTAAACTGGTGCAATTTCTTTGACTTAAAGGGAGCCATGCTGATTTCACCAGCTGAAAATCTGACTCAAAATGTAAATTTAATTGCTGGCCAAAATCTGCATGCAGCCACAGAAGTTGAAAGAATTCCTTCAGATTTACCCTGGTGTAACTGACAGCACTGGTCCATGTAGCTAAAGGAGAGTGGTGCAGTAGACTGATGTTTGCCCTCTATGAGTCCAATTTAACTCCCATTAAAATCTGTGAGAGTTTTTCCATTAACTTTAATGGGAACATAAAAATGTAAGAACGGCCACGCAGTGTCCATCCAGCTCAGCATCCCGTCTTCCGAGAGTGGCCCACACCAGGTGCTTCAGAGGGAATGAACAGAACAGTCAATTGTTGAGTGATCCATCCCTTGTATCCACTCCCAGTTTCTGGCAAACAGAGAGTAGGGGTACTCAGGGAACTGTGTTGCATTCTTGTCCATCCTGGCTAAGAGTCTCCATGAGTTTATGTAGTTCTTTTTTGAACCCTGCTATAGTTTTGGCCTTCACAACATCCACCGGCAAAGAATTCCACAGGCTGACAGTGTATTGTGTGAAGAAGTACTTCCTTTTGTTTGTTTTAAACCTGCTACCTATTAATTTCATCGGGTGACCCATAGTTCTTGTGTTATGAGGAGTAAATAACATTTCCTTGTTCACTTTTTCCACACCAGTCAAGATTTTATAGACCTCTATCATATTCCCCTTTAGTCGTCTCTTTTCCAAGCTGAATAGTCCCAGTCTTTTTAATTTCTCCTAATACAGAAGCTGTTCCATACCCCTAATCAGTTTTGTTGCCCTTCTGTGTACCTTTCCTAATTCCAATATATCTTTATTGAGATGGGGCAACCAGATCTGCATGCAGTATTCAAGATTTGGGCATACCATGGATTTATTTAGAGGCATTATGGTATTTTCTATTTTATTATCTATCCATTTCCTTGTGGTTCCTAACATTCTGTTCGCTTTTTTGACTGCTGCTGCACATTGAGTGGATGTTTTCAGAGAACTATCCACAATGACCCCAAGATCTCTTCCTTGAGAATTAACAGTTAATTTAGGCTCCATCATTTTGTATGTATGGTTGGGATTATTTTCCAACGTGCATTACTTTGCATGTATCAACATTGAATTTCATCTGCCATTTTGTTGCCCTGTCAACCAGGTTTGTGAGATCCCTTTGTAACGCTTAGTTAAGTCCAAAGCAGACAGCAATCTTGAGTAATTTTGTAACATCTGCAAATTTCACCACCTCACTGTTTACCCCTTTTTCCAGATCATTTGTGAATATGTTGAACAGCACTGGTTCCAGTGCAGAACCCAGGGGGACACCATTTATCTCTCTCCATTCTGAAAACTGACCATTTATTTCTACCCTTTGTTTCCTCTCTTTTAACCAGTTACTGATCCATGAAAGGACCTTCCCTCTTATCCCATGTCTGCTTACTTTCTTTAAGAGGGACCTTTGGTGAGGGACCTTGTCAAAGGCTTTCTAAAAGTCTAAATACACTATATCCACTGGATCACCCTTGGGAATTAAATATGGCTGCATACCACTCTTCATTAATTCTGATTGACTTAAAGAACAGATCTGTGTGGTTCTGCTAGTTGGTATCTTATGCATAAAAATGAAGTTTTATATATATGAACTGCAAAAGTCTGTTCTTTAAGCCACTATATATATATAGAAAAATCTTGTATGAATAAACTGGCTATTGAGATGCTGCCATTTAATTGCTATTTTTTGCTTTAATTAAACATCAGTCATCCAGCAATCTGTTGAGAAGAGATTTCATTAATGAAAACAGCAGGAGAAACATTCATTATTTTGCTACACAAAGAGGTTTAGATTTATTTGAAAAGCTTTCTCCACTGTGAACATTTTACATTTCCTTCAGCTATGAACACACACATCTCTTTCTATTAAAAAAACCTATCTGAATTTCAATAATTGATAGAGTAAAGAATTAAACTCCCCAGAAGACGTATGTAAATCACTGATTTTTGATCAGTGCTACATTTAGCCAATGAAATTCAGGATGCTTCTCATTCTGAATACAGACAGATAAAAAATGATTGGCAACTCTTTTCACTGGTGGTATTGTAAATATTCTATTTAACTGATATGCTAAGGTAATAGGAAGCAAGTAGTATTCCGTATCTGAATTCCCATAAAAGCATTAATTAGACTGAATATATGATTTATCTTGTAACAGGACATATTCAGTCGGCTCCTTAGCTGGAGTATATTTGAGGTGCTCCACTGACTTCAATGGAGCTATGATGATTTACACCAGCTGAGCATTTTTTTTATTTGTAGTTTTTTTTTAGATCTCTTTTGATTAAGCTTTTAACAAATCATGGACCCAATTCCCCACTGTCTTGCACCTTCTGCAGGCAATTAGGTGCTACAGTAATACAAATAACAATTTACATGTGTGAAAAATAGGTGTAAAATCAGAGTTTCTCATTCGTTTTACACAAGTCTCATTGGTCACACAAGATGGAAGGCAATTGAGAATCAAGACCCATTTATGTTGTTCTTTTGCTCTTATCTTCTTGTTTTATTCTGTATTAAAAGAAATCCAATCCTTTGTTCTTGTTTCAGTGGGATGAAATTGATGCTTTCATTTCAGTATGACTCATAGATGCTGTAATCTGAACACTCACTAACTGGAGTTGTGTGTCTGGAATAATCTCATTAATATAATTTTTTTTAAATGAACAGCTATGTAAAAAGTAATCAATTATATTTAATGTCAACATTGCCTTTAAGGCAGTTTTCTGTTCCCAAAAGAGTAATTATACTTTTGAACTGTGTAATGGTGTTTTGCATTGATAAGGAAGAGTCTCAGATATGAGTCGGGGAGCAGATGATTTTAGGGATTTGGTCAAGGAGGTATCCACCTCTACGTTGCTGGGCTGAATCATAGCTAGAGCCGTAGCCATCAGCAGTCACTGCCTTTTGAAGGGTATTTGGAGACCTTTGTGAAATGTATTGATGGTTCTCAGCCCGCTTATTAAGGGACAAACACCTGTATCCAAAACCCACCACAATCCCTACTGGCTCACTTGACGGCAGTCTCCACAAAGAGGCCAAGGACTGTATGGGCCCTAGAGACTCTCTTCCACCCCTAAGGTAGCCCCTACAGATTGGGGTAGAGTGGTGTACAGAGGAAGCTTAAACTACTCCTATCCATGCTTTAAAACATCAAATACTGTCCACCCTACTCACCCAAATAGTTCTGTGAGGGTGGCCGGGACGACTCACACAAGTAAGGCTTGCAGGATGTGAACCAAACTGAGACCTTCACTTTGTAGGGCTGTGAATCTGGACTCTTTTTACAAGCATGTGAGTTCCAATCCAACACCCATTGAATTTGATGGTAATACTCCCATTGGCTCCAATGGACATTGGATCAGATTGTTAAATGTTTGTTTAAAGAAGCTCCCAGTGTTTGGGAAATGCAAAGAAGTCTGCAAAAAGCCCAAGTAATTTGTAAACTGAAGCTAATTTACTATTAATGCTGAATCATTTATATTGAAAAAGCCTGGGGAGAAATTCTACTCATGACAGAAACACCACAGAGCAAGGCATGTTTCCAATATGACCTTTATTGAGCAAGTACTGCTGTGACGGTTCTACATCGAACAACAAAAGGTTGCGTACTGTGAATGTCAACTAGGTTCTCCCATGAACAAAAGTCCATCTTAATTGCACCAGTGAGGTAAACATAATTATTCATAAGTAGCTTTTTTTTAAGGCTAGGAGAATTCTGTTTTTTTTCCCATGATTGTTTTGTTTTGTTTCACGTTTGTTCTTGGCTCAGTTGGTTCTTTGCATAATACCTCTTAAGACGTTCCTCAGATGTGTTCCTCCGACAGTTTAGGGAATTCAAAAGCTTCCTTTCCTCATGCATTTGCTTATTTATTTATTTAATTCCCCAAGTTCTGTGGAGGGAGAACATCTTGAGCTTGCATGCATTTCCCCCCAGTATTGCACACGCACAAAAACGTAAAATACAGTGTGTCTGGAGACTCCATGAGAGAACCTGTTTTGCTTTAAAGCTGTCACTCACATGCATTTTGCAGCTGTCATATGGCTTAACCTTTTTCACCAACCCAAGCTCTTTTTGATTTTTTTAATTACTATTTATTAGTCACTGTCTTTTACTTGTTTTATTACAGCATGAGAAGTGACTTTCTCGACCTTCTTGGTGGACATCTTTTTCTCTTCAAAACTTTCCTCGTGCTCCTCTACCTTTTGGGTGACTGTCACAGACTTGGTGATGTATTTGGTTGTACTGTCCCCATCGTCGCCAGTGATTTTCTCCACCTTTTTGGTTACCACAACTTTTTCTTCGCTCTTCCCTTTCTTCTCTTCAGATGGGCTCACATCCAGGCCATTGGTGACCACACCCTTGTCTTCCTCCTCAATTTCTTTTTCTTTGGATTTCTCCTCCTCCTTCTCATCCACCTCCCCGTTCACTGCAATGTCTTCTTTCATGGATCCCTTGGAGGCCTGGTCACTTTCCTCTCCTTCACTGCTCCCATCCTTTGTTTTGGACTCTTTCTCTGCACTGACTTTTGTTACCTTTGTGACCGAGATGGTCTCTTTCACCACAGCCTTTTCTTCTTTCACTGGGGATCCTGGCTTCTCTGGGGATCCTGGCTTCTCTGGGGATCCTGGCTTCTCCTCCTTTGTTTCCTCCTCTTTACTTTCCTTCTCCATTTTCTGTTCTTCACTTTCTCCTTCAGCTTCTTCTCCTGCTTCCTTCTGTTCTTCCTCAGCCTCTTCTGCTGCAGGAGATTTAGGTGGAGATTTTGCTAAAGACACTTTTACTTTTTCCACCTTCTCTTCCACTGCAGCCTCTTCAGCCTCTTTCTTGCTCTTCCCTTCAGGTTCCTTTTCTTTCTTAGTCTCAGCCTCAGCTTCTTCTCCCTCAGCTTCGGCCTCACCTTCTTCTTCTTCTTCCTGCTCAGCCTCCTCTCCCTCTTCCTTTTCACTCTTTTCCTCTGCTTCTTCTTTTTCAGAACCTCCTTCTTCTGCTTCATCAGATTTTGCAGCCTCCTCCTCCTCCTCCTCTCCCTTCTCTTCTTCTTCTTCTTCTTCTTTTTCTTCTTCTTCAGCTTTGGGTGCAGCTGCTTTCTCTGGAGCTTTCTTTTCAGCTACAATTTCCTCTTCCCTGGCTTCTTCCTCTTCCCCTTCTGCTTCTTCTTCCTTCTTCTGTTCTTCCTGCCTGGCACTGGTTGCCAATTCCTCTGCAATAGCTACCAGGACATCATCCATTTCAGATTTTTCATCCTCCACCTTTGTCTCTTCAATGATTTCTTCTACAAATTTGTGCTGGACCTTTAGCTTTGGCGGCTCAGCTTTTGATTTCTGTATTTTACTAGATGATATTGTGACCATGGGTTGCCTGTGTGTAAATGTGGGACCAGTAATGCTTCCCGAGAAGGCACTGAATCTTGTCTCTTCACCCTCCAGTAGTTTCCTAGGGAAATAAAGAGGAGGAGGGGAAGTTAGCATGTAAAATGTCTGACTTGTGTCTGCAGTGTCTCAGAGAATTAGAAAGGTGTTTCAAGCATGTGGAATATGTTAAGGACGATGAAAATATCCGCTGTTCATGTTCAGTGGGACTTCAATAGGTTGGGATCAAGCACCTTATGCTCACCACGGTAATATCTGAGTGCTGCATACAGCACACAGTTTTTCTTAGCTTGGTTTTTAAATCTTATGATTGTCATACTCGATCACAAATTTTTTTGTCTTGTAAAACTAACAAAAAATGCATCAGCCACATTCTCAGTCTGATGTAAATCAGCACAGTTCTGAGCATAGTCATTCACTTCAATAAAGCCATGCTGATCTAAACCTTCTGAGGACTGGGCCCTATATGTTTAAAATATAAATATTCTAGCTTAGATTGTTAAAGCCAATTAGGGCATTTGAATCCCTATTTCTCATTAATTTGAGCATCCAAATCCCTTATGATTTGAAACTCTCAGCCATAATATGTTCACCAGATTAAACCATGTTAACCTTGGCAATAAAATAAAACAAGATGTCTAGTCTCTGTATATTTGATAACCCCAGCACATTGCAGGCTTCTAAAGATGTTTGCTTTCCAATAGTCTGTTTTGATGTTATTTATATTCAGAAATGCATTTTCCCCATCTAATCCTCTGACCCAGAAAATCAGCGCTTTCATGTTTTATTTTAAAGCTGTGGTTGCAGACAATTTATTTATTTATTAAGCTACCTGGTTTCAAAAATAAAAGTGGCAAATAAACAGTTACAAAAGCAATGCAAAAGAAGCTAAAAAAACATCCTGCCAGATGATGGCAATAGCAGCTACATCCCTGTTCCAGGATTACTTCACAGAGGATTCTGAAGGAAAAGTTAAGAAAGAAAAGTGAAAGTGTTTTGCAATGTGCAGATTAACAGTGCTCATCTGATACCCAAGTACAGCCATGTTCTAAAATAACAAGAGCGCATTAAAACTACCCCCGCTGCTTGCTCGATATGCGCAAAGTGAAGTGAAAGAAAATACAGATTTAAAAACGGTCATCTGCTTCGTACTTTTGTAAACGTAATAAGAACAGAATGCTGCATTATGGAACCATTGTACTGCAGTTTAATGGTCCTATCCCATTCCCGGTGAAGTCTATGGGAGTTTTGCCATTGACTTTCACAGAGCCGGATCAGTTATTAACTCAAAAAGATTTCTTAATGTGAAGAGGTCTTGAATTTGCACAGATTTGAAAGAGTGCTAATAATTTGGCCGAGTGTCTATTCTTGCATTTGTTTGATGCTTATAGGGGAGAATCCTTGCCAATGATACAAGCTGTTTGGGCAGAGGTTGGTTGGAACCAGAAGCATCTGCAGTGCAATTAGTATTCCAGACACATCCACAGCATTCCTATGGTACCTGTATGCAGCAATTTCAATATCCAGCGCCATCTTGACATTGAGGAGATCCTGGTATTCCCTCAAATGACGTGCCATTTCCCATTTTGTACCCCTCAGCTCGTTTTCCAACTGATGAATCGTGTCCTGCAACAGATACATAAAATCTCCATAACATCATTAGACTTGCATCCAAAAAGCATCCCTGCTCAGATAATAGTTTTAACCCCTATATTCTAGCTTAATAGCAGCACTGAAAAAGTTCTGTAAGGAAGCCTTTTAAAAGCGCATCTTAAAATCCAGGGCTAATATAAGAAAGGGATAAGAGCACAAAAGGAGTCTGATCCTGGTCTCACTGCCTTCAATGGGCATCTGAATCAAGCCTATTGTTTTGCAAATAATTGTTCATTACAATAAAGCTTTCGGGTCCTGATTCTGCAATCCTGACTCAGCAAAACTCTTTATGATTGAGCATTACCTCAGCAAGGACTGTAGGTTCGACCTTTTAACTTTTCCCATATATTTTAAGATATTTATTAGCTATCAGTAAAGTACTGTCAAGAGTTAAAAGCTGTGATAAAACATTTCAAAACATCGTTTTAAAATCTCCAGTCAGATTATTTTATGACTAGGCAACAGCAAACTGTAGAATATATATTTGCAAATTGTTAAACATCTCTGATAGAAGGTCATTTACTATATCCTTACCGTTAAAAGTTTGCATAGTAAATCGACGTGGGAAATGGAGAGTGTTTTCTAAAATAATAGTTAAAAATCTAAGAAGGAATATTAAAAATGCTCTTTGTAAAGAGGACTGTGGACTAAATGTTTTACTATCAGAGGGAAGAGCAGACAGCTAAGGGCGTGAACGTCCGGAGACAAGCACTGAACACTGCTATTAGACGTCCGGATTGCATCACACAGCTGGTCTTTTTTCACTACGCAAGCTAATTTTGCATAGCATGTTTTTTTTCTTTACTTATTTTTGCACCTTTGCAGGTACTTTTGGTTTGTTTTGCACAAGCCACGTTTGCCTTTCAGCGATAACTCATTGTCTGCGTTCCTGCTCTGCATACGGTCGCTCTGCAGCTCACGAGTTAATTTTGCATTGGCAGAGGCAACTAGTCTTTTTGATTTTCTGGCTGAATTTTGCATCGCGCGGGCCAGTCCGCATGGCGCCCCGCTGTGCTTTTCATCTGCCCGGTGTGGGTCGCTTACCTGGTAGGTCGTGAGATCGTTGTTGTGGCGCTCCTCGATGTCGTTCAGCTGCCTCTCCAAGGACTCCTTGGTGCCCCTCACCGACTCCAGCTCCACGCTCTTGGACTGCAGCTGCCTCCTGTACTCGGCGATCTCTTCCTTGGCCGTGCGGATGGCCTCTTTGTTGTGCTCCGCCGCCTCGGTGAGCTTGGCATAGCGACACTTGAACCACTCCTCGGCTTGGTGCATGTTCTGGTCGGAGTGGCACTCCAGCTGGCTGCGGATCTCCTTGAGGGCGGAGGTGATGTCGGTCTTCATGTAGTCCTTCCTCTCCACCGTGATGTGGGACGCCTGGATCTGGGCTAGGAGCTCGGCCACCTCTTCCTCGTGGTTGCCCCGCAGGAAAGCCACCTCGTCCTGCAGCGACTGCACCTTCTTGTCCAGCTCCACCTTGACCATGGAGGCCTCCTCCATGTCCTTGCGCAGGGCGCGGATGGTGGCTTCGGTCTCATCGCGCAGCCGGGCCTCCTCCTCGAAGCGCTCCTTGATGCGCTGGATGTCCTCCTCCACGTGCTCCGAGTCCAGCTGGAGCTGCGCCTTCTCGTGGTTCACCTGTTCCAGGGCGCAGCGCAGCTCGCGCAGTTCCTGCTCGTAGGCGTCGCCCAGCTGCGAGCGGCCGGCTTGCTTCTGGCGCAGGGCGGCGATCTCCGCCTCGATCTCCTTGTTCTGCTGCTCCAGGTAGTGCACCTTCTCGATATAGCCGGCGAAGCGGTCGTTCAGCCCCTGCAGCTGCTCCTTCTCGCTAGAGCGGCTCAGCTTGAAGTCCCCGGCCCCGTTGAGCAGGGAGGACTGGCTGAGGTCCAGGCTCTCGGAGGAGCTCAGCACGGTGGAGCCATAGGACACCCGCTGCGCGCCCAGGGCGCTGCGCTTGTACGGGGAGGAGACGGTGCTCGGGGAGCCCCGGGACCAGGACTGCGACCTGAAGCCGCTGGAAGGGGAGGCGCTGGCCCGGCTGTAGGTGGCCCGGCTCTCGGTCACCCTCCGGTAGGAGGGGTTGCCGAGCGTGTCCAGGGTGTAGCTCATCTTGGAAGACTTTGGGATGTGTGCGGCTTTCACAGCGCGGCTCCAGCCGCTGCCCGCCCCTTATATAACGGAGCCGGCCCGGCAGCGCGGCTCCAGCCACATGCTCCGAGGGGGCGGGCCGGGGAGGCGACACGTGGCAACTAAAGGCACCGCAGCCAGCCCCAGACCCCCCCCTCCCGGCAGCTGGCTCCTCCCACCTTCCCAGCCAGTTCTCCCCCCTTTTCCAGACCCCCCTGCGCCCTCCTTTTCTCTCCCCTCTTTCTCCTCCCCTTCTCTCCTCCCCTCTGCTTTTCTTTCTTTCTTTCTTTCTTTCTTTCTTTCTTTCTTTCTTTCTTTCCCTCCTCTCCTCTGCCCTAGCTTTCCCCCTTCTCTCCTTTCTCATCTCCTCCATCCCTACCACTCTTCCCTTGTCTCTTTCCCATCCTCCCTCTCCCATCCTTCCCCTCTCCTTCCTTCCCCTCCCTGCTCGCTTCCACCGAGCAAAGCACAATGGAGCAGGGTCAGTTCACTCCCTGCAAAAGAAAAACGACAAGCCGAAGGTTACGCTGGACGGGGAGGTGGGTGGGAGTGCTGAGTTTTTCCAAGGGGCGGGCGGGCAGGCCTTCTGCGTTAGATCTGAGGGAGAGCTCACTGAATACATTGGGGAGGCAGGTAAGGTGTGTGTGTGTCCGTGTGTAGGAGGGAATAGCCATGGCGGTTTCAGCACCACGGCCAGCGGCACAGGCAACTAGAAAAGCGATGGAAGGGGACTTCTATGCAGAATAAAAACATGTCTCCGGGTGGTTTGTCTGGTGCTGTGATCCCGCCCCCTCCCTCCCCAAGCAACTATAATAAAGGCTAGCTAGTATGCTATTTGTTTTAAATGAGCAGCGTGCGAGTGTCAAGCCGGGACTCCATCTGCAATGCAGAGTAGCAGGAAGGATCAGAGAGTGAAAAGATGTTCCCCCCTGAAGTCATTTCCTTTCACATACCGCTGTAAAATTCTTAGCCCGAGACATTCCTATTAAGATGAATCACGGGGAGCAGGAAGGCAGGGAGAAGATGGGATAAAAGAAACAACCTCCCCTCCCCCCAACAAAGGTCTGACATTTGAAGGTCAACAATGCCTTGGAAAAGAGATGAGAGGTTGGGTGGATTAATAGGAAAATGGGATTGCTGTTTTGTGATCATCGAAAGCACCAGAAGTGGCTTTCGAGTTTTAGGGATAAATAATAAAATGTGAAACATGAAACGTGAAATTCTGCAGAAGGAAGTTGATTGCATTCTAGCATGTAACCACTGCAGGGATAGAGCACCCATATTGTAATTGGTACAGGTAAACAGGAGTTTTTCAAAATCCCCTTGGATCTAAAGTCTTTTATTACTCATTTTATGGCTTTTGGCTTTGTTTTTTCCAAAGATTGAGCTAGATCTATCTATCTATCGATCTATCGATCTATCGATCTATCTTTATTTTTAAAAAATAATGCCTGGTGCATTTTCTCTTTGAAGACTTGTTAAAACTTATTTTTTGGTGGCACAGTGTAATTTTTTATGAGTACATTGAGGTGACTAGCTAGCATCCAGTGGACTTTGCATTCTTGGATATATCACAGGTACACAGACAATGAAATAGTTAATTACAGGGATAAATCATTGCTGATGCTAGAAAAAAAACATCTATGGTTCCTGCATTCCTTCCTTATTGTAGGCACTGAAAATGTATGCCTCTTTCCACTCCGAAATCTGTAACATTTGAAAAACAAATCTATGTTCACTAATTACCTTATTTTTAGCCCTGTGTATGAAATGACATTTAAAATGCTGCAGCATTTCTTCACTGTGTACAGCTAGAAAAGTCTGAGGGACAGGGTTAAACTTTCAAACCACATGGAACACTGTACCACAGTTCACTCATTAATATGATGTTGTCATAGGACTGCAGCACTGCAGTCAGTGGAGAAAGGATATCAGAATTATCCAAGGTATCTGCTGAATTGCATTTGCAAATAGATCCACAGTTTAACCTATTTGGAGTTGTATAGGACTGGTATAGGGAGAAGGTTTTAGTGTAATTGAAGCAATCAAGGATTCTAAATGCATTCTATTAATTTTGCTAATAGTTTTTCTGGGGTGGGGGTGGAGGGAAGAACTCTCTAGACTCAGCAGGAAGTCAAGACAAAAATACTATTAACAATGATATTGCATTTTATTAATTTTCAGGATAAAAGATGTGTTATGATCAGATTTATTGTTATTTTCCCCTTTGATTAAAGAACTGTAGAAAAAAACAGAATATGTTCAAGTTGTATTACTCACAGGGAGAACTTACTGTAAAAGAAAACATCTGGTTAACACAGGTTCCTGGGACTTTTATTATTCTTTTAATGCTCTGAAAACAAGATGATTGTGCTGAAAGACAATTAAAAGAAGAGCCATATTTACTCTTGCAATACAATCAATTTGCATTAAATATGTTTATGCACAGATTATTCAAAATAGTATGCAAAACACATTGCTACTGTATAATCAAGTGCTAATACAGTTTGACTTATTTATTGAATACTTAAATTCAGGCAATGTAAAGTTGTATAAAATACAATAATTATCATAGTATATACTGATTACCTTTCTAAAAAAATCAGATTATTTATGACAAAAACGAGATGCACACACACACTTTCAAACAAGTCTTTATGTAATCACTTTACAGAAAGATAGTTTTTTTCATTTTCAAAAATCACTGTTCTGGTAACATTCACTTCAGGTCCATAATAAAGTATGTGTAGACAAAACCGATGCTACATTTTTATGAAGGTGATATGGAGGTTAGAATGAGCTGGTAAAAACAATCTTTAAAATATTTCCCTTTTTTTAGCAACTAATTCCTTTCCACTTTATGTCACTATCTGGTTTAGGATTTTTTTGAGATGAAGACTACTGTTTCTAAATATGGAGAGCTTCTTCTCTCAGAGTTTAACATACAAGTATCGTTACTTTTGAGCAAAGAGCATCATAGTGTCTCATTGTTTGCAGAGAAGGACTGGAGATAATGCTAGAAAATGCTGCCACTTACACAGAGTAGAAAAGAAAATACATTACTTTTAATCTTGATTGTGCATTATTGGGAAAACCAGTGTTAAGAGGAGAGATACCATAGAAAGACATGATGGATTTTTGCAACTTTCTTGTTTGAAAGAAACAAAAATCAGGATATAGAATATACAACCTGCTTATGCTGCCTTAAAAATATTCCAGCAAATATATATCACTATAATGAAAAAACTTGAGAATCTTTTAAGAAAATCCATGCTGGGATCTGACAGAGAGAAGGATTTGATTATATTATAGAGAGATATTGCAGTGAATTGGACAGGCTAGCTAATGCAATACCTTGGGCGGGGGGAGGGGGGAGAGAAATCTATAAATAAACTAATACACCAGTTTAGAGCCTTTTCCTCAGGAACTAGCAGTTGATAATATTCATGTAAAATGGAATAAATTTGCTTCAATGTGGGGGTTTGTCTGAGTAAAATCTGAGTAAAGACTTCAGGATTTGGCCAAACATTTGTCCTTTAATGGTAGTCTTAAAACAAGAGGCCAGATCCCCAAGTAGTGTAAATTGGTGTCGCTCTATGGAAGTCAAAAAAGCTACCCCAGTTTACATCAGATGAGGATTTGGAATCTTAAATATGGTGGTGAATATGGTATCCAGTAGATATTTTTACCTTTCTCCTTTTACTTCTAATGTATGATGGACCAGATCATCCCCGGCATAAATTGTACTCATGCCAATGAAGGCAATGGAATTATGCCAATTTACTCCAGCTGAGGATATGGCAGAGGCTAAAGAAGAAAACACTCAGGTCTATGCATCAGGAGCCTGATCTTGCAAGGGCCTTGGTGCTTCCTGAAAGATGCTTAGGCCCCTCAGCTCCTATTGAAGTCAAGGGGGTACTCATGACTTCAAAGCAATTGCTCAGTACCTTACAGCATCTGGCCACCAAATGAATAAGAAATCCAATTATTCAGCCTCACATGAAGCTGCTATGAGAAACTGCCTGTCAGTGAACAGCCTTTTTTACCCTATCATCATCTGCTCGGGATCTCACAACCGAAACTGACGGGCTGTGCTTGTGGATTAATGATAGATTATCATTTACAAGTTTATAGATCTATTCAGCACTGCTGTGAGAACCATCCAGGGCAGTGAAGAGAAGAGAGGCAAAAGCAAAGAGAGGATGAAAAACACATTTTTTTAACACTCTATTTCAAATTTCATAAGAGTGATGGATCAGTCGGCATAGTCTGAGCAATTTAACTTTTTAAAGCTTTTTGATTAGGTGTCAAAGAATAAGATATGAATCTTTTGATGGGGGAAAACATTTGCTTGGCTGAGAAATTCCCACACACAATTTCCTTTCTGTTCTAATTATAGTTGCTCAAGGCAGGGCTAAAACACAGTATCACTTCTATGGCACTATACCGCTTTTCAACATTCACATTCAACTAGTGTGTGTGCTTTATTACTTTAAATTGAATATTTCCACGTGTGCATTATTTTCTGTATGCAGAAGTGTTTCATGTTGCTGTTGATGATAATAAACTGCACTAAGAAAGGAGTACAATCCTGAAAACCCAATCCTAAACAGAACTTGCATTCCGTATCGGGATGAATGAATGTTTCTTGCAGAATTCTGGTTTCCACTCCCAGTTATGCTGGAATGCAACAGGCTTGTGCTTCTTGCAAAGCTCAATATGAGGCCTTGCAGAATCAATGCCTCATTTTGTATGCAAAGTTGCTGAGGAAGACAGCGAGCTAATGTGGGTTTTGATCCCATCAGCATGCAGATGATCCAAAGCTCGGTGTCCTCAGCCACAGATGATTTAACATTAAGAGGCAAATGCCATATCATTTTAAACTCTGAGCATTCATCATTTCCTGTGCAGACCTTCCACCCCTTCACACACACATAACTTGGTGTCTTTGTCCCACACTTTGTGTCATATTTGGAGCTTGAGAGGTATAATTTGAGCTCAATTGGGTAATTATTGTCCTCTGAACAATACAATGGCAATGGTACTTTTTTGGCGGGTGCGAGATGGAATGGTTCTGTAAACAAATTGGTGTCATTGTTAGTTGCTGGGAATATTTTGAAACTTGCAAATACATTTGAAGTGCAAAACCCTGGGGGTGAAATCAGTTTTATATTATAGTACATCTCATCCCATAAGAGTTTGGCAGATTGCTTATCCCCCACTCCCCAGCTGCAAATTGCCAATACTCTGAAATGAAATCAATATTTACTCTGTAAAGTATATTTCACTAAAGCAATATGCCTGTGAACATTAAGGAGCCTCATCTGCATGGTAAAAGAAATTCTTTTATTGTCTCATTACAGAAAGTGCACATGGTGCAGATTGCTCATGTTATCTACAAGGGCACTATGGTAGGTTCTTCAGTTGCACTTGAGGAAATCTCCCCCTCTCCATGCTCATATCCTGGAAATAGTTGCTGAACTGAGCCCCATTGAGTACTTAAAGTGTATTCTTTAACAATTGAGCTCTAAATGTGCAATGAAATTGCAATCTGAAAAGCAGTCACAGCACATGCGTGCACAGTAACCACGTTTAATACCAATCCTTTTCATCCAGCGATAGGAATAAAAGGCCTGATTTGATACCCACTGCAGTCAATGGGAGTCTTTTAATTGCCTTTATGGGTTTTGGAAATTAGTCTAACGAGCTATATTTTAATAAGCAAAAAAGAAAAAATGCCTAAAATGATTATATTGGTAATGAGCCAAATTCCACATACCCATACTCATGAGAATAGTCTCATTTCACATACATAGTCAATGGGACCACTCATCTGGGGAAAAACTGGGCTGTATATTGGATTGCAGACTTAAAACACAGCCATTAACTAAGCATTGTCTATTGATTAGTGCAGGGGATTGTTGGACAGAACTTCAGGATTCAAGTCCTGATAAGTCTCTTTAATCCCTCCGTGCCTCAATTTACCAGTTGATTAAATGAATTTTATCTCTAACAATTGTGATGGATATATACCCTACATTGGCCCCAAAAGGATTAACTGGGGCTAGAGAGCTCAATTAGGGACCTGGAAGGTAGGCCAGGCCCAATTGAAGATGAAGCCCTGCAGGAGGGTAAGCTTATAAAGGGAGGAAGCCCAGAGGAGACAGGGAAGAATTCTGTAATATCTGTCTTCTTGTTAGAGAATGAAGGAAGGGCCTAGAGAGAAGACGTTTAGTAAACCCAGAGATATGCTGTGGGAAAGGGCAGAAGGAAAGCCAAGTTAGGAGGAGTCAAGGGAAGCAGCAGGAAGGCGGTTTGATGGAACAGACCTTGGCTGCTTGTTCCAGGGATGAGAGGGTCGGAATGAGGGTTCCCCTAATGATCCACCAGATAAAGTAGTGCAGAAACACCCTGAGTCCAGGCAGGAGAAAGATTATTGAGTGTGGAGCTGGGCAGGAAGGGGGAAAGGCCTGGGAGGCATTGAGAGAGAGAGAGAACACCCCTGTGGGACCTGGGTAGGGGGTGAAAAGCTGTGGGCCTGAGTCTAGTATATTGGATCCTTTGGTTATCCTGGAAGGGAAGAGGTTTTAAAGTGAGCTGCCTGAAGGCTGAACTACGAGAAGAGGTGGACCCCGGAGGGCCTGGAGTGACAATCAGCGGGGTGCTAGAGAGGAAAAGAGCCCCATGTCATACCTTGCCACGAGGTGGTGTGCCCGGGGTGAGTCAACTCTTCTACACCATCTTCAGGTTTTCTAGAGTACAAATCAGTGTAGTATTTAAGAGCCTGACTAAAGACTACTAAAGTCAGTGGAAGACTGAATGGGCTTTATATTGGGCAGGTCCTAAGTGCTTAGATGAGATAAAATATAGTAATAACAGTGCAGATCTACATTAAAGAGGGATTGTGAAACATCATTCATGTTGCCAAAGCACATTGAAATCCCTGGATCAAACATGCTATAAAAGAACAAAATATTAAATAATCTCTGCGTTAAAACAGAAAGGGAGCAAACTTTCATTCCTTGAGTTAAAAAAATGCTTCTAGGCTGAGAATTTGAGTCTGATTCTCATTTATGCAAAGGTCAGTTTACACCACTCTGACAATGTAAAGAGGCATTAGTGTAACAGGGAGTCAGGCTCAAAAGCCCCTTTTCATTGTCAGTGGTGTAAATTGACCTTTGTGCAAATGAGAATCAGGTCCTTAGGATGTAAACAAGAAACTCCTGAAAATATGTGGTTGCAATGAAATGACTACAAGGTCTTCAACTGGAGCTACTCTTGTGAGTCCCTTCATGATAAAAATACTCTATTTAATCCATATCACAACTGAACTCCACAGTAATAGTGTCCTCTTAAACACTATCCTGTGTCACTCATGTTTTTGATAGCACTAACNTGTAAGCATGTGAGTAGTCCCAGTGAAGTCAAGGTAAGTGGTCAGTTTTGTTAAACAAGCTCAGAGCATTGGCCATCAGGGTCAAAATGGGAGCCAAGCACTTTTGAAATTCTACCCCTTATGGGAGCAGAGATCTTTGGAAAATGTAGTCCCATGCTGAGCCCCACTCCATGGATCTATGTTCAGTTCCTGGGTTTACTAAAGATTGTGTGACCTTAGGAAAGTCACTTAATCGCTCTCAATGCCATATCTGAAAAAAATTGTGATAGCACTATATCCTCTGTCTATTTTGACTGTAATAAGCAACAAAGAGTCCTGTGGCACCTTATAGACTAACAGACGTATTGGAGCATAAGCTTTTGTGGGTGAATACCCACCCACAAAAGCTTATGCGCCAATACGTCTGTTAGTCTATAAGGTGCCACAGGACTCTTTGTTGCTTATTACAGTCAAAATAGACAGAGGATATAGTGCTATCACAATTTTTTTCAGATATGGCATTGAGAGCGATTAAGTGACTTTCCTAAGGTCACACAATCTTTAGTAAACCCAGGAACTGAACATAGATCCATGGAGTGGGGCTCAGCATGGGACTACATTTTCCAAAGATCTCTGCTCCCATAAGGGGTAGAATTTCAAAAGTGCTTGGCTCCCATTTTGACCCTGATGGCCAATGCTCTGAGCTTGTTTAACAAAACTGACCACTTACCTTGACTTCACTGGGACTACTCACATGCTTACAGATAGGCACATGGGCCCAGATCCTCAAAGGTATCTAGGTGCTTAACTCCCATTGGTTTCAATGGACGTTGGGTGTCTTTAGGGCGTGGGCCATGCTCATTAAGTACCTTGCTGCATTTTTGACCACTTCTATTCAAAACTCTGCTTGTGATGCAGACAAAACTTTCTCAATATTTCCATCAAAATTTGAAATATCTGCTAACATGCCCACGGTCTGATTGAACAGTGATGTGAACTGTGGGTATCAAAATATGACTTGTTTCAATAAGAGAAGTAATTACAGGACTGTGTGTGCTTTGTACAATACCCCAAATCTTCCTAAAACTGAATTGTTTACAGTATTCAGAATTCTGAATGACATGTTGCAAGTACCCCTTGGCTCAGAGCCAGTGCTATAACACCAATTGTGAATCCTCAGTAGAAATAACTCCAAGTTAAAAGCAGGAGACCAATAAATAAAGAAATTGAGTAATACAAGCGTTCAGAGGAGGAAAATCAATACTTCTGGTAATACATTTTGCCAGCTAATTTTATTGTCAAAATATCTCTTAAATGATTTTGTTAAAGAAGAGCTAAAAGTCACCCCAGCTAGGGAGCTCGAATGTGCAGAAGGTATACAGAGACTAGTGTAACACACTCGAAAGAAATACATGTGGAATATAGTGAGCTGCCCGTGGCAATTTGAAATAATTACATTAGCTAATTTAGAAATGGAAAAATCAAAGAAAAGCTTTTCTTCTTTCTTTAATCAGTGACTTTCACGGGTAGCTCTTGATCTGACATAACAATGACTAATGTGTCTGAGATAAAACAGGAGCTCAGTTTTTCATCCGAAATGGAAAGAGGTTGTCAGAGGGTTTTTCTAAACACGCCAGTATAAAATGGTATTGTGTATTCTTTGGAACAATTATATTCATTAGGGTCCTGTAGATTGTTGTCATTTTCAGGCTCTGGTGTTTGTGCTTTGTAAGTCTTTGAGTCCCTGATTATCAGCATGCTCTTGCCTCAGATTTTCTTCTCTCGTCCCCTATGAAAGGTGAGTGTGAGAATGATCTGAAGAGCAAAAGCAGATGTAAAAGATGCAGGGATGCAAATTATCTTCTGCAATGCTGCATTCATTGCAAGACTGATACTGCATAGGTTGTGATGCTGCATTTTTTGTAACCTGCATGTTCTCAGGCTAACATTTACATAGTTCCTTGTGAATTAATAGTCAAATTAATGCAACGTAGGGAAATCCAAATTACACTGTCTGTAAACTTTAATAATAATACCCTACACTATTATTTCAAATGCTGCCTGTGATAGCTCACAGGAGATGATGTCTTAAACTATCCAGATTGGGGAGAACTTGTTTATTTCATTAGAGTTCACACTGTTTGCTGTAAGCTGACCCTGTGGTTTATTATTACTTAGCCACTCTATAGCAGAGATCACAAAACACCTTACAAGGAAAGTGTCATTGTCTCCTGTTTACAGATGGAGAAACGGAGTTGCAGAGAAGGGGAAGTGACTTGCCCATTAGGTCAGTGGCCAAGGTGGCAATGGAACTTGGGCCAATGCCCGATGCATTGGACCCAGGAAGTTTCCATTCATGGAAAGCCATCGGATACTATGATGTGTGACAGCCAAAAACCCTAAGACAGAGAGAAAGCGAGGCTATTTGGGAGACATGCACAGTTTTGTGCAACTTCTGGATTTGATCTTCTTAGCTCTTCCAACCTATGCAGAGCTAGGTTTGGTTAATACTTGAATAGGAGACATCTTAGGAAAGAAACATTTTTTAATGTAATGCAGATGCAGTGTTTGGGTAACATTCTGACTCCCATGATAGACGTGAAGCTCTTTGCTAACTGGAGCTATTTCAGTGCTATGTCCTCTCCACTCAACAGCAGGCAAAGATGACTATTCTGTAGCGGTACTTGTCCCTTCTTTGTGCCTCATAAAATATAATCACATCGTACCTGACTTCAGCTCGTTCTCTAATTGGCCAAACTTGTGAGGCCTTACACTCAAATTGAAGAAGAGTTCTCTTATCTCTTAAAAGCTTCTCTTTCACCAACAGAAGTTGGTCCAAAACGATTTTGCTTCACCCACCTTGTCACTCAAGTTGATGGCATTTCAAGTTGTTGGTCTGTTTACCCTCCCAGGCTGATGCCTGGAATAACTTCGCTCCCAGACTGAAAGAAAAGAAATAAGAATGGAGTGAGGGTGCATACAGAGCCCTTGGCATGGGGGTGTGGGGAGAATGGGAAACCCTGGTATGGGGCCCCAGGGCGGAGGGGAATGGAGTGACATGGGAGGAAGGGGACAATAGAATGAGGGGGCAGCACACAACTCTGGACATGGGAGGAGGGGATGAGAATGATTCAGTGTCTGGGTGCCAAGACTGAGGAACCTACATATGTTATCACTCCTGCAAAACATTGCCGTACTCTACTAGGCATCTGAATTTGAGGACTCCAAAATTGAGGCACCTAATATTAGAGGTCTGCTGTTGTGAAATGAGTTGGTGAATTCACAATCTAATTCTATACAAGAAGATATCACAATCTAATGCTGTACAAGCTCTAGGTGTCTGCCTATAACACGACATCTGCCCCGTGGTAATCTCAGCAGAGAGGCTAAGAGATGGGTTGACGGGAGCTATCTTCACATAACACATGTTCTCTTTGGAACTAGTTTGAGGCACAATGGAATGGAAGTTTCCATTCACCCCCCTGGCCTGTTCTGTGGTTAAATAAGGGACTTCAGTCTCTGGTTAGATCCAGCTGAAACTTTTGACTTAAAAAAAAAAAAAGCTGAGGTTGTATTTTTAGTTATATTGTTTTAAGTCTTTTAAAATCACGTATTGCAAAGTGGTTTGGGTTCATTTAATTGAAGGCGTTGTGCAGATAGGTGAAATGACTGAGCATGTTTATGAAGTAATGTGCAAAAATATTTTCTCTAGCTAAAAATACCATATGTATTAATAAAGCCAAACCTGAACCTCTACATTATTCAGAGTTTGAATAGCAGGGGGATTGTAACGGACCTTGATGTTGTTTGACCTTCCCTCTGCACAACCCTCCCTGAAATCATTGACTTGTTTTCCTTTTTGTCTACAGAGAATGGTATTGATCATATAAATCGTCTGGGGATTGGCCAAAAACTGAGCTCCTCACGCAGTTTTTACATAGCAGTGGAAGTCAGTGGGCATTTGCCTTGAGGCATAATTACTGCACCTCCGCGAAAGGGGTGGACAGCACGTCGGTCACTGTAACTTGCATCGCTCACGAGGGTGTCTTTTTCACACCCCTGAACAACATAAGTTAGATTGACTTAAGCAGTAGTGTAAGTCAGATCCTCGGGATTTGGCAAGAGATTAGAAAAAGGACCATTAAAATCCCAAGGAACGAGGAACCAATTCACAAAACGCAACTCAGGTCTGATTCTGATCTCTCACCAACATAAATGAGGAGTAACTCCAGTAAGTCAATAGAGTTACGCCAGCATTAACAATGTTAATGTTAACAACAATATGAAATCAGATTTGGGAATGCTATATATTTTCTCTTTAGCTAAAAGAAAGAAAAGTGAAAATTTGCTATTTTGGTGGTAAACTCATAGAAAAATTCTCTCATTGAAACCCCTAAGGCCGTTGTTAGAGTGGAATTGCCATAACACTTCAGAACAGACGCACCCTATCTTTAGCGGTGGATAATGACTTACTTCAGAAGGAGATGTAATACCCCCACAATGCATCTGATTGTTCAACATTGGGCCTGATCCTCTTCTCAGTTCTTCTTCCTGGTGTTAATCTCATCAAATAGCGTCTGCTCTGTGTCCTATCCCTCCAGCATGCTCTGTTCAATGTCATATGCTCTCACCACATGCTACCATGTCTTCCTTTATTACATAGCAATACTTCCTCTTGGGTCGGCCTTTTTCTTTTTTTTCCTTCAATCTTGATCACTAGTTTTTCATCATATGCACTTTTTTCCCTGTGTAGCGTTACAACTGCAATGTATCGCAGCCATTTGCTGTACACTCCTACTCGTAGCTAATTTGGCACTGATATGATTGACTGCTCCTGTCCTACAGCCACTAAAAGGCCTGACTCACTAACTGCAGAACATAATTATGTCTCATAGGAAGAGGTGTGGGCAAGTGAGGAATCTGCCTGAATCTTGTCAGTATCCAGTGGTGGGAGCTGTAGAGTTGCTAACATCCATTAAACTCTATGGACAATGTTTATTCAGCCAAAGGGCACAGTACTGTTACAGATCTGTGGACAGTTTTATGATGGGAAGCTTGCTTCATTTGGTGACTATTTACAACTTCATGAAAATAATTCAAATGCTGTACTTCAAAAGCCTAGGTACTGACTACCTCAGTTAATGGAGAATTGCTGGTAACTGTTTGTAATATAGGGCTAATGACACAGAGCGGAGCGGTTTTGAGCCCATTCTGTAGGGGGAAGTGGTGCACATACAAGATAGTTAATTACTGGGGGCAGATTTAGCCTACTGTTGAAAACACATTAGGCCGGTTTTTGGCTTTAAACAGATGGTGGTAGTTCTTGGAGGCATTGTGGCTTGGGCAGTCAAGTGTACCAGGGGTGTGGCTGCAGCTGTCAGACACCTTTTGGTAGGGTGTGGTATGTAATCTTTCATCTGCTATGTGAGCCCACAGTACACTTCGGGAGGCTGGAATCACTGAGTACTAGTGTTGCTCATTCCTTACACTCCATGAGAATGAACAAGGATTGTGACTGTCCCGCGTGCCCTCTGCACTCAGTCAGTAGAGGCCTGGGTACAATATGGCTTATTCTTATTCTTTCATTTTCTTCATACTTCCATATAAACATTGAAATCTGTCAAGCAGTCCCAAAGCCTATTTCCTACAACCCTTCAGTCATGAGAGATAGTGATATCCAATGGTTAGAGCGATGGAGACCTGGGTTGAATTCCTGACATTAGTAGACTTGGTGTGGGACTTTGGTCAAATCACTTCACTTCTTTGTGTCTGATTCCCTATTGTAAAACGGGGACCGTGATACTTTCCCATCAGGGTAAAGTTCTTTGAGATCTGTGCATGAAAGAAAGTGATACACATGCATAATATTATTACTCTAAAAGCATGTTGAAGAAATGGATGAGTCTCTGATCTGCCCAGAGGTATGAACATCCTCATCATGATTTATCAACTCTCTCAGCCAAGGACTGAGTGGTCCATGGAGATAGAACACTCTTCAGCATGTTAGAGGTGGTTGATCCAGAGCAGAGGCTGTTATTGCAGAAATTTTCCCTGCTGCTGTATCTATTACAATGATTCAGTGACTTCATTCTCCAGGGATGTCATCCCAACATTTTCCACAGACACTAAGGCCCAGATCCTGAAAGGCAGGGCTTGTGAATTATTTTTTGTCAAGGTCCAAATTTCTTGGTCAAGGTATAGTCAAGGTCAAGACTCCAGAGAAAACAATAACAATGATAATAATAAGTAAATAAAAAGATTTCGTGGTCTGTTCAAAAGCGTCTGGTGGTCCAGATTTGGCCCGCGTTCCGCCTATTGACTACCCCTGCTGAAAGGTATTTAGCTATGTAATTTCCATTGATTTCAATAGACGTTAAGCACCTAAATACCTTTGAGGGACTGGGACTAAATTCATTTCAATATTCAATAAAGAAAAAAAGCACCAAAAGTGAAGGCACTTCTTTTTTTCCAGGAGAAAATTAAAGTGGATTTATCAGAAGAGAAGGGCTCCAAGTCATGGATTTGATAGTGGAAGCCACAACTATAATAAAAAAGCACCTTTCACGATGAACCTAACTCTTGCATACTACACTAGTCACACTTAATTACTTGACAAACAGATTCCTTACATGTTGTATGCATTATTTCTAAGGAAGTTTGTTGAGGAGCACAATGCAACTGAACTTGATTGCCTTGTCTTTAGCCACCGGCTTGATCTTCAAATCTTTAGTCATATAAGCAGTTCTTATTTCAACAGAACTACTCTATTATTATACCTTATTAGTAGGCGGTATAGGCTAGTGGATAGCACACTGAATGGGACTCAGAAGAGATAGGGTCTATTCCTGCCTCTGCCATTGGCCTGGTGGGTGACCTTGGGCAACTCATTTAGTTTATCAGTGCCTCCATTTCCCCATATGTAAAACATGGAGATAATACCTACCCTCTTTATAAAATGCTTTGAAGTCCACTGATAAAAAGTGCTATATCAGAGCAATGTCTTGTTGTTACACTCAGGAATGAGAACTGCTCACATGTAAATTAATCACTTACAAACGGTGCATTGGTGCTATGCACAGGGAGTGAATTTTACCTCACATGAATGAGGGTTTGAAGGATCCGTTCCCCAGCGATTGTCCATTCTGGTGATTAAGTGACATTCAACAAATTAAGAGAAAGTTGGTGCTGTGTTGTTCAAATAGAATTTTATGAGCCATATCTTGCCATCATTTCTTATGCAGAACTTGTGCTGACCTCATTAAGACTTCCATGCACACAACGATGGGCTAGTGCACATGGCCTTGTGTTTTTACTTTGATCACTTCTGTTTGCTTCCGGACCTTTAATTAGAAATTGAATTGTCTATAGGAAGACCAAAACTACTGTGACAGACCCAGACCAGTGGGGTAGAGGAGTCTGGTAGAGGGCAAATATACTGGTCACTGGATGAGTAGTTTTCTGTTCCCTGAGTGACCAGAGCAGGGGCTGCACTAGAGTCATCAGGAACCTGCTAGAACGAGTTAAGGCAGGCAGGCTAATTAGGACACCTGGAGCCAATTAAGAAGAAGCTGCTAGAATCAATTAAGGCAAGCTAATCAGGGCACCTTGGTTTTAAAAGGAGCTGGGAGCAAGAAGCACAAGGAGCTGAGAGGCTGTGGCTATGCTGCTGGAGGACTGAGGAGCACAAGCGTTATCAGACACCAGGAGGAAGGTCCTGTGGTGAGAATAAGGAAGGTGTTTAGAGGAGGCCATGGGGAAGTAGCCCAGGGAGTTGTAGTTATCATGCAGCTGTTACAGGAGGCACTATAGACAGTTGCAGTCCACAGGGCCCTGGGCTGGAACCCGGAGTAGAGGGCGGGCCTGGGTTCCTCCCAATTGACCTGGACTGTGGGCTCTTCCAGAGGGGAAGGTCTCTGGGATGTTCTCCAAACCACATGGTGAATCTCTGAGGCAAGAAAATCTGCCAATAAGCGCAGGACTCACCAAGATAGAGAAGGAACTTTGTCACACTACCTGAGTGATACTAAATCTGACAATGGCTATACCTACTAGAAAGGAGTATACAAAACTAATTTAATTAAGAAATGTGCATGCTCTAGGAAGAAGACAATATGATTATTGGATTTATAGCACACATTGCAATCTGTATGAATTTCCCTATAAAATGCCCTATCTTTATCTCTTCCCTATTACTGGCTAATAAAAATTATTCAACTGAGATAATGCAACATTTTTTTCCTATTAATCCTAGTTTAGGATTGGAACTTTACTGCTCTCAGGGATCAGATTCTGCTATAGCAGATCTAGAATGGATCATACAGAGATATGGGATAACACAGCTTAAATTGAAGACCCTGTTGCATTTTAAAGCAGCTATGTAGTTCAACAAGATGAGCACATCAATGAACATAATATTTAATGTTTTCAATGTGTCTCAAGATAAAATAAACCAAACACAATTTGATTGCTGAGGATTTGTTGGCTACGAGCTTCCTCAAAAAATGCCTTTCCCTCTGGTGCATATTTTGATAACATAATTATGCCATCATCTCTGTTCTCTTCAGGCATAGGCATGAAGAAGCATCTCATCACTCTTATTAAAGTATAGATTTTCTAGCAGCAAGCCAGCCCAGAGAAATTGCTGTTTTTGTTATTCTGCATTCCGGGTAATTCATCATTGCCATAAAGGTTCCTGAGCTGATAATTCCACTGGATGATACTCAAACAAATAATTTGTTTACTCTTGTGCAATATGTTTATTGGATTCTAATGTTCTCTGCCTCATTGTTAGCTTTAATTAGAGCTATATATAAAAATGTTCTTGACGTTTTACTGACTTTTTAAAAACTTAGCAAGTTTATTTGCTTGAGTTTTAATTTATTTCTCATTACAAGCAACAAAAAAATCCAATTATAATTGCTTCAATAGATCAGTGAATCTGAAGATGGAATATGAAATACTCCAACCTGATGGAGATAATAAGAAGCTGGTGATTCTCTTGTTCATGCTGCTCCTTTATCATTTAGTGGTGATATAGACTAGGGATGAGGAAATTCAAGAACATCTGTGTGAGTCAAACATTTATAAATTTCTAGACTGGAACCTTTGTTAAAGTTCTTAAATGATCTGTTAGCTTTATCACGGAGAGAGGATGGACTTTTGGCTAAGGCAGTGGATGAGCATTCAAGACATGGGGGTTCGGGTCCTGGTTCTGCTACAAATGGGGCACAGATCAGCCACAGATGGGGAACTCAAGCACAGAGAGAATAAAGGACTTGCCCACCATCATATGAACAGTCTGTGGCAGATTCAGGTACTGTCTTGAGTTCCTCGCCATAAGTCCATCCTCTCATGATGCTGAAGCTAACCTAGAGATACTGGAAACTTCCCTAAAGAGAATTTCTAGTTCTGTTTTGCAGACTCAGGAGGATCAGCTAGCTTGCACAGCCAGCAAGGGTGAAATCCTGACCCCATTGAAAGCAATGGAAAAACTTCCATTGCTTTCAATGGGGCTAAGCTCTCACCTTCTGGATATTTACAGTTATCCATCTGAATCCAGACAAAGTCACCCATGACTACTTCCCAATTCTTGTTGGGTAAGAAGGGATCCACATCCTCTTTATTGATAGAGCTGCAGAGTTCTCAGGAGCCTTTAGTTTGAACACTTATCCCAACTCCATGCTTTTCAGGTACCAACAGTCAAAACACAGGAAGAGGGCTGGCATCACTTAGGACCCTGAGGTAGTATAACCTTTTGTAACCATGATGTTGAAATGTTTCCAATGAATGTTAAGTTGTTAAGGGTAAGGGTGCTATAAAACCCAACTTAGTTTTCAGGTTTGAGCCTCGAGGCTAGTTACAGAAAATGCAATGTTTAATTTGTGCTAGGGCTTGACAGGGCTGAGCTCTGGCACCTCTAGGCTTAGCAGTTCATAGCCCAGCACCTCTGGGCTTGCTGCATCAGTTATGAATGTATAAAAACTGCTTGAGCCCCGGCACCTTTTTCATTACAAATTATGCCCCGAGAAAATGTATTTAGCAGAGGACCCATTGGTGACACTTTGGATGATACAACCAAACTTTATTAAAAAGAAAAAATGATTAGTTAAGCAAACAGACATGCAATTACTGCTTACACAATACCACAATTATACTCCCACTCAAAGATGAAATGGTATGTCAAAGGGTGATCAGTCCACTGACGACAAAGAAGTCCAGCTTTATAATCTTGAAACCGAATGGTACCCTGGGAATGTTAATTGGAGCGCTCCTGCAATGTAGCAAAATTACTCCTTTTATAAGCCTAATAATACTAATTAACATTAACCCCCTGATCCTTACCATAACTATATTTCCACCACCTTCTTATTGGCTCTTTACACATTATTTAAATAAACATCTGCACCAATGTCCTTCTCAGACTGTCTATATAGATAGCATTTTAATAGAACATGCACAATTCTCAAAAATACTCATTTATAAATTTTGCTCTTAAGCCAGTTATAACTAAAACATAATGACTATACAAGCCTGGGTTATGTCCTTCCTAGCTCTGACTTTCCAATAACAATCTGTCTCCAACTTATCTTCGACTTTTCTCACACTAGCAACTTCAATTTCCCATACTCCTCTACACTTAGGTGAAGGGCCCAAATGAGCCTAACTTTTTTACTTATTTCTTAATCCAAACCATCCTATAGGCTACAGAAGGCCTGCAGGCAGACCCTTCAACAGAGCTCAGAGTGGGTCCAGGGGTCTATTCACACGGATCAACTTGCAGGTTTGGGAGCTTAAGCCCAGATTCTCCAAGGTATTTAGGTGCCTAACTCTCACTCAAATCAACTACCTTGGAAGTTCTGGGTCTTAGTCCTCAAACCAGGGTTTAAATGGCACACCAGTCTCTGTAGAGGATGTATTTCACTCAGTAGTAAGCTCTAGGCTTGGTAATAAGTTCTTGCAGGCTCAGGTCCTACATATATCACCATTCAGTTTTAGGGATTTGGACATCAAGAGGCATTTTGTTTTTCCTACAGAGAAACAATGGGCTCTTTTTCAGACTCTTGTTTTCCTCACATTAGGATTACAAAACCTGGTGGCCTTCTTTTTTTTGAAAGGCAGCATTTTAAATTTGGTTTAAGATCTTATTGCTTACTATAAAATATTTGAATAGGATCTGTGCTCCTAAGACACTTAGGAGATTTTGAAAATCCCACCTGTGAAATGGGTCAGTATTATCCTCTGCATTTTACTAATAGAGAAATGGAGGCTCTTGAGCAAAAGCCTACTGAAGTCTATAGAGGATAAATGACTTGACTGGGCCAGAGAGAGCATCCGCATTCCTGGATCCTTGTCCAAAGCTCAGACCTGTAGCCCAACCCTGCATCTCTTCTGTCCATGTTCCAGCCATTTATTCCATCGAAGCAAAGTCTTATTTCTGTTCATTTCAGCCTCATTAGACTGTCTTGAGATTGTTCTGTTTTCACAGCAATCTTCCCTTGCAGAGTTGTTTCCGTTTATTTCCATTCAAATCAGGTAATGGTGCTTCCTCCCAGGAAAAGTCCAGGGATTGTTCTAGCTAAAGCCAGAACCTCAGCTGGTTACTTGAAACAGAAATGTGTCTCTTGTGGAAAGGCTGGCATATAACAATGGACCAGCAAGACAACATACATTATAAGTAAGTTTAAGAGTTTGTCACGGTTATTTTTAATAAAAGTCATGGACAGGTAGTGGGCAATAAATAAAAATTCATGGAAGCCCGTGACCTGTCTGTGACTTTTACTAAAAATGATGGGAGGAAGGCAGACGCGGGGAGGACTGAAGCCTGAGTGTCGGGGGAAGGGGATGAGAGCCCAAGCCCTGCTGCAGGAAGAGGGGGTGGGGTCCAGCACCTGGTGCCATTGTGGCTGACAGCTCCACGTGCCCCACCCCAGCGGCTTGGAGCTGCAGGTCCCCTGCCGCAGCCGAGGTGGCTGAAAGTTCTTGGGGTCCTGCCGCTCCTTGGCTGAAGCAGAAAATGTCAGGGAGGTCTTGAAAATCATGGAATCTGTGACTTCCATGACCTCCGTGACATAATCTTAACCTTAATTATAACCCTGCCCACAGGTTTTGGCCAGTGGCTAGAGATTTTGGGTACCCAACGTGCGACGTCTTAAAGGGGCTTGATTTTTTTCAAATCACTGAGCCACTTGCCCTCTGAAAATCAGGCCCAGTGTCTGATGTTGGGCACTCACAATTACTAGTCACTTTTGAAAATATCGGCCCTTGTCTACTCTCTCAAGAATGAGAGCTGTGATTCACTACGGGTGCAGTTCATGGGTGTGGGGCTGTCATGTAGACAATACAGAGGATTTTTACCATGGCTCAGAGCAGTGGTAAATGCAGGGGCTAAACAGCAGCAAAGACCCCTGACCCCTGTCTACATTACAGCTTTCCATGTTGCGAATCCCAGTGGAACTGCATCAGAGCCTAACTGTGAATTTCATGTCCCATTTTTGCCTTTGTAGCAATAGACCTAAAATGCTCTTAAGTCAGGCTGCAGAGAGTCAGCAGGACTGACGACTGCAGCATCTTCATCAAAAAAATGCAGATGCTCCTTTATGAATTAAACAAATAAAAACTGCTTTTAAAATATTTAAACAATGCGCCATCCAGACGGAATTTACAGCTTTCTAGGCGTTTTTCTGCGGGTGTCCATACTGCGTGCAGTTCTGCCCTTTAAAATCCATACAGAGTGATAAACCCTTAATCTAAAGGCAGGGAGTGCAGGTGGTGTATGCACACAGTGCATTGATCTAAAGCACACACATGTATTTTATGCTCAGCTATATGTGGACTAGTACCGGTAAGCTGCTGTAGTTATAACAAATGAGCTCTTAACAGTGTCAAGATAAAGGGCATTTCACAAACATGTATTTTTTAATACAAATATTTTTCTTCGAGGGAAGAAAAAGACGGGCATAAAAACATTTAAAATAAAGGCAAAAGATCCCACAATATATGCTTCTATTATTTTTAAATACATTCTCAGTTTCACTATGGTTTCTTTATTCCATGCTGCCAGTGTAAAGAGGCCTTAAAGTATATTTATAATCTTCTGTAGAGAAATGGAAAGGCTGTGAGAAAAGAAAGCAGGGAGCAGGTAGAGAGGCTGTTCTGGGTGATAATGGATGTTTCTAAGTGATAATGGGGATAGAAGCATTATCATCATTAATGGATATCATTTATGTCTAATACAAAAAAGCATGTTCTTAAAGGCACAAGGCAAAAATAGAAAGGAAAAAAAAGAATAATTAGTATCTGAAGAGGAGTTCAGTTATTTTGATCCATTTTATTCTCTATGGGAAAAACCCACTCTATAGAAGCTTATAGGAGGTTGGAAAAGCCAAGCCATCATTTTTTCAAGTTACCTCCCATTTACCAATCTATCTGCCCAGCTATGTCATTGTTCCAGTCATGCTAGGTAACAAACCAATATTTTGACACAAGTCCAAATAACAAGAATATTCAGAGTTATAATAGTAAATATTAAAAACAAAACATGAGTTTGGGGCAGGGATATAAATACTCATGCTTCAGGGATTAAATCAACCTCTGATTTATGTGGGTCAGGAAGAAATTTTCCCTGCGGGAAGGTTATCCCAAAACTGCCTTCTGCAGGGTTTCTTGCACCTTCCTTGGAAGTAGTTGATGCTGGCCATAGTTGGAGACAAATCTCTGGGCTAGATGGACCCACTGGTCTGAACTAATGTGGTAATTCCTATGTACAAATTCTGAAGTTCCTTCTTGGGCAAGTCCCCCCTGAGAGCTTTTAGCACTCTCATACTCCTCAGTATGTAGTCTGAATCCTAGTGTTACTATCATTAACTTTGGTGTATATTATACAACCACATCTCAGGCTAGTCCACAAAGCATATGAGATTTCTACATAGGGTGACCAGATGTTCCAATTTTATAGGGACAGTTCCAATTTTTTTATCTTTTTCTTATATAGGCTTCTATTACCCCCCACCCCGTCCCAATTTTTCACATTTGTTGTCTGGTCACCCTATTTCTACAAGATTCAGAGGGAGGAGCTTGTCCTTTAGCTGAAGTGATTGTACTTTTAGGGCTGGAGATCCTGGTTCAATGCCCAATGATGACCCATGATGTAATTGTTAAATTATGAGCATAATTTGCAGGAGAACAGTAACGCTACAGTTCTTTAGAGTTATTCGTTTGCTGTTTTGGAACTGGCTCTGTTCAATATATTCATCAACGACTTAGATATTGGCATAGAAAGTACGCTTATTAAGTTTGCAGATGATACCAAACTGGGAGGGATTGCAACTGCCTTGGAGGATAGGGTCAAAATTCAAAATGATCTGGACAAATTGGAGAAATGGTCTGAGGTAAACAGGATGAAGTTTAATAAAGACAAATGCGAAGTGCTCCACTTAGGAAGGCACAATCAGTTTCACACATACAGAATGGGAAGAGACTGTCTAGGGAGGAGTATGGCAGAAAGGGATCTAGGGGTTATAGTGGACCACAAGCTAAATATGAGTCAACAGTGTGATGCTGTTGCAAAAAAAGCAAACGTGATTCTGGGATGCATTAACAGGTGTGTTGTGAACAAGACACGAGAAGTCATTCTTCCACTCTGCGCTGGTTAGGCCTCAGCTGGAGTATTGTGTCCAGTTCTGGGCACCGCATTTCAAGAAAGATGTGGAGAAATTGGTGAGGGTCCAGAGAAGAGCAACGAGAATGATTAAAGGTCTAGAGAACATGACCTATGAAGGAAGGCTGAAAGAATTGGGTTTGTTTAGTTTGGAAAAGAGAAGACTGAGAGGGGACATGATAGCAGTTTTCAGGTATCTAAAAGGGTGTCATAAGGAGGAGGGAGAAAACTTGTTCACCTTAGCCTCTAAGGATAGAACAAGAAGCAATGGGCTCAAACTGCAGCAAGGGAGGTTTAGGTTGGACATTGGGAAAAAGTTCTTAACTGTCAGGGTGGTTAAACATTGGAATAAACTGCCTAGGGAGGTTGTGGAATCTCCATCTCTGGAGATATTTAAGAGTAGGTTAGATAAATGTCTATCAGGGATGGTCTAGACAGTATTTGGTCCTGCCATGAGGGCAGGGACTGGACTCGATGACCTCTCGAGGTCCCTTCCAGTCCTAGAGTCTATGAATCTATGAATACCTTTACAATATTACAATTCTTTCTGGTCTGATAACTGCAGAATATATATAGATATAGCATAATATTTCTACAGTAGCAATACCTAGGTAGAAAGATCTCCACGCCCACAACATGAAATACCTCCAGCTAGAATGCACAAATACTTCTTACTTGGCTTGCATTGCATTCCTTGGATGTGCATTTATCTGTATATTTTCCTCCACAAATTTCATGGCTGGCAACTTTCCATGAATGTTTACCAGTTATATTGCAGACAATTGCCCTTGGATGGTAATGCACTTTTTAAAGGGAATATTTCAATCTGCTAAATTTGCAGTCACAAAAATTGGTGTGGAGCTTTATGATACTATTGTAGGCAAAAGGCATTTTCCTACATTTTATTGCATCTCAGGATTTTGAACATGGGGGTCTCATCCTGCAAACTCGTACTCATGGAAGTAATCCTTAGTCATGCAAGAAGGCCTAGGTGACTGATGTAAGGACTGCTCATGTGGTGGAAGGATCAGACCCTCAAACTTTGGATTAGTTTTCCTAAATGGCTAGAAATTAATTTAGATTAGGGATAAATCACTGCAGTTATTTTAATGATAGGTGAAAATGAGAGATCTTGGCTTCAGGAGGTGAAATACATTCCTGTGTGTGGGACCAGCATAAGGTCTATGCAACATTTAAGCAGGGGTGTGCTGAAGATGAGATGGGCATTGTGCTGTGGCTATTGTCAGGTGGTGGATGGTCCCTCTAGGACTGCTGGCAGCTGGTGTAGGTTAGAGCAGCCCTCGGGCTGCTCTAACCTACGCCAAGACAAAGAGAGAAGTAGGAAGCTGTCATGGGTTCCCTGACACTCCTTGTCCCCCTGCTATGCTGAGCACTTCTCAGTCATAGTAAAAAATCTAGCCCACAATTTCTCATTTGTTTCTTTTTCTTTTTTGGGCGGTGGGTGACAGGACTTGTGTTACAATGAGTGTGAAAAGGATTCTTTATTCCAGCTTCCGGACACAGTCTATGTTGTTCTCCGTGACTCTCAAGCTAATAGATCAATTAACAGAGCTTGTCACCTCATACAAATGCACAGGGTCTCCATAAATGCTGGCCTGGTCTTAGCAATGATGGCATATTGCTGACTACACTAATGCTGCAAAGCGAAACGCCAGACATGAACACTTCACCCACCCCCAGACTTTGGGAGCTTCAGATACAGGTTTGACTCTCACAGCTGGGGCACACCTGGACTAGACGTATCTTTATCATGGTATATTGCATTTCGGGTTGTGATGCAAACCAGTGCCTGAAAAGCCAGATCGGAATGAAAATGAAAAAAACAATGAACAAAGGAAGGTAACCAAATATCTGAGCATTTTTCAAAAATATTCCTGGTTTCTTGTATTTTCCCATCAGCCCTAAGCTGTTAGGGGCACATTTAAAAAGGTATTTAGGCATTTAAATATGCAGATAGGTACCTCACAGGATTTTCAACAGCACCTAAGCAGGTTAGAAGCCCAACTCCCATTGACTTTACTGAGAGGGAGGGTGAAACTTTCAAAAGTGCTTAAGTGACTTAGGTTCCTAAGTCCCATTTTCAGAAATGTCCTGTGCAGTTTGGTCCAGGTGTTAAAGGTATTTATGTGCCTAAAGATGGAGATAGGTGCCTAGTGGGATCTTCAAAAGCATCTAGTGGCTTAATTCCATTGAAATCTATCTACATATTTAGGTGCCTAAATACCTTTGAAAATCTGGCGTTGTCCTTTAGGGATGAGATCCCTCCTCTTTCACCCTTCATAAAATACCTTCATAGTTTCTTTGCATGAATTAAAAAGCAGGTACTGAACACTGGTCACCCCACTCACCCCTACATACATACACCCTGAAAAAGGTTTTATTTATATTCTGCTGCATTGCAAAACACAGGATCCTGATTCTTCTTTCCTCCATACATAACCCCATGTGGCATGAAGCATGTATTTAATATGACCTGCTGACTCTTCAAAATTAACAGGAAGGCCAGACCGAATTGGTGAGCTGGTATTAATATGCATGGCGAGTAATGTACGAGGCAGATAATTAATGGCTCAAGAAGACCAGGAAAGCAATGAATAGTAATCAAGCACTTTGCTTCCTGTGGCTGACTCATGCTCCCCAGTGTCTCTTGCATTTCTATTGATGGCTGCAGTTAGGTCTCTGCCCATTACCATTTCATGATCCTCTCCTGAGATGACCCCAAAGACCAAACATTGTGTAATTATTAATAATTAATAGTTAGCACCTACAGCACTGTACAACTTCAAAGTGCAATGCAAACATTAACTAATACAGACCTCAGACCTGCCCCCATTAATAGCTATGCTCCCATTGACATCAAGGGGAGCAGGACTGGATACTTTTATACCCTAACCATTAAAGGTCAGATCGTGAGAGGCCCTTGGCGTGTCTGCAGAGGGGCATGCAAGAAGCCACCCCACTGTTGCAGGACCTGCTCTGCCTGCATTCTGTGATTGCTTGCACCATACGCAGGGAGCAAGAGGCTGAAAAGGGGGCGGCGAGGAAGAGGAAGCAGGGCCGCTGCTGGGCCTTCCTCCACATCTGCTTATGGAGCTCGGCTGGCACGCTGAGGGGGCAGTCTGCCCCAGAGAGACTAGCTGGGCCTGAGGCACTGTGTCTCTTGTGTTCTCTAGGGCAACCTAGCTCCACAGCTCCCCCTACACAAGCCCAGGGCATGAAGAGAAAAAGCATTGTCCAACCCTTACATATTTAAACACACTTATAGCACAAATGTACTCCTTGAGAAGGCTCTTCATCTGTCTGTGTGTCTGTCTGTCAGCTGGAGGCATATACAAAAGAGGACTGGAAGAATCCCACTATTCGGAGAAGGCATAGCTATGGGAATTCACATAAAGGATATGCAAGGAGAGACCTAGATAGACAGAGCCTTGTTCAAGCCCTAAGCACAGTCTCATGGCATGGGAAGGATCCAGATTTCTGTCTTACAGGTACACAAGCACCCTCTGTCTTTCCTTTTCTCACACTGCACCTCTCTTGAGCTCCTCTGTGCAATGAAAGCCTGCCAAACTCAGGCAAGGTTGTTTTTTTTTCTTATGACTCAAGCTGTATTTACATAACAGCCTGGCATTTCTATCCTCTTCTGTGCAAGGGAGAGCCCCTAGCAACAAGCAATACAGAAAACAAACGAAGAGGAGCTTTAAATCAATGATGCTTCAAATGGATCTGCAGACTAAAATGTACCACTGCGTAATTCATGTGCCCACATGCTTTCCAACAGACCAAGCAACTGCCAGATGATTAAACAAGCATACACTGTAGATGTCTCTCTCCACTGCAGAACTGAGACAACCAGAGCTAATAGCTGCACAATGGTGAGTGGCAGGGGAAGGAGAAAGGGGGACATGGCATGGCACCAAGCCTTGCTCCCACGTGTGAGTTACAGCTGCTCTGCTTTCTTCTTTCTCTCTGCTATGTAAATAGTTTTAGTGGAGGGTGGATCCTCAGAATTTCTGCCTCTATTCCCCTTGGAAAACATGTTCTCTTTTGGGGAAGGGACCTCTGTGCTAATCCGCTCCATTTTTGAAATCTGTCTGCACTACCACTTATATTGGTATAACTTATGTCGCTTAGGGGTGTGACTTAAGTTACACCAATATAAGCACCAGTGTGGACAGCGCTATGTCGGTGGGAGAGCGCTCTCCCGTCGGCATAGAATAGTTACACTAGAGATCTTACTGCGGTGCAGCTACATTTCTAGTGTAGACATAGGGCTTGTCTACACTACCCGCCGGATCGGCGGGCAGCGATCGATCCAGCGGGGGTCGATTTATCGCGTCTAGTCTAGACACAATAAATCGACCCGCTGAGCGCTCTCCCGTCGATTCTCGTACTTCCCAGAATTAGACGGGAGAGCATCAGCAGTCGACTTACCGCAGTGAAGACACTGTGGTAAGTAGATCTAAGTACGTTGACTTCAGCTACGCTATTCACATAGCTGAAGTTGCATATCTTAGATCGACCCCGCGCGGTAGTGTAGACAAGCCCTTAGCCTCAGTTTGTGATGTGTCTGGCTGTGGGAGCTATTTTTGGGTGCTACTGCTCATGCCCCTATAATATGATATCCTTGGTGCATTCCTTCCACAGTTTCTTTCTTTTTCCCCCATTCCCCCCCACCTGATTCTTCCTCTTCAGCATCGCCATTGTGTTTTGCAGGCACTACCCAGTATGCTAATTTTCTCTCATTAATTCTTGCAATGCTGAAAGTTCGACAGAACTTTGCACTGTTCTGTTGAAAATGCTAGCCTTGCTAAAAAACAAACCCTAAACATATTAATGAAGGAATAGCTGGCTGTTTTGCTCGCACATGCTACTAAATCAGTTTAATGGAATAACACAATTAACTGAAAAACCATTAATACCAAAACTGAGCTGCTGAAAGCAGAGACTTCCAGCCCGGAGGTCCCAGTTGTATTGACAATGGCACATTGAATACATTAGCCTTTGGAGGAAGTAAGCTCAAGCTGCCCCATTGCAGGGCTCTACACCAGTGTTAAGCACACACAGGCCTTGGCTACACTTGCAGCTGTACAGCGCTGTGAGGTAAATCTGTCTTCGTGCAGCTGAGTAGGGAAAAGCACTGCAGTCTGTCTACACTGACAGCTGCCAGTGCAGTGGCGTGGCCACACTTGTAACATTTGCAGCTGTGTTGGGAGCGGTGCATTATGGGCAGCTATCCCAGCATTCATGTGGCTGCAACGTGCTTTTCAAAACGGGGGAGTGGGGTGGATTGTGAAAGGGAGTGTGGGGGGGAGAGAGAGTGCTTTTTGGAATGTGTCAGCTCTCTATTTTGCAAGTTCAGAACTTCCGGCCCCCTGCTCATTCACTCACTCACTCAAAGCAAGCTGCAATCTTTGCTTTTCTCTGTGGTAGGAGCTTTGAAACCGGCACTTCTGCATTCCTGCAGCCAGTCACAACAATGGAGAGTATTGGCCACTTGACAAGGTGATTAGTAAGCGCTGCAAGGGTTTACACTCACACCCGTGAGTCCTAGCCACTCCACTGCAGCTGTTATTCCTCTCGGAGATGTGGAGTACCTGCAGCGGTGTACCCAGGGAGATACAGCGCTGTAAGTGCCCTGCCAGTGTGGACGGGGAGTGAGTTACAGCGCTGGGGGAGGCTTTACAGCGCTGTAACTTGCAAGTGTAGCCAAGGCCACAGAATCAAAGAATGAAATCTTGGGCTGTGATCTAATTGCTGTTCTAATCAGCCAGGATCTACAGTTTGTTAGCCTCACTCCTCTCTCCACTCTCAAAAGGGTACACAGTAGTTTAACATTCACTTAATTCTGAGAGTACACAAACTAAAGGACATGACAAATCCAGTTCACACATCACAAAGCATCAGGAAAACTACTGCCCATTCTAATGTGTGCACAATAATCATGATAATAATGAGACATGCGCAGAGCCCAATGTAACATGTAAGACCCAATTAAGCCTCATTTTAGGGATGTCGGTGGAATGCAGTACTGCATAGTGCCTTAAGATGCATTTGAACCAAAGCTCAAACCCAGATGTTTTTACATGTAGTGTGAAAAGGAGTAACTCAATGGAATCAGTGTTTTACAGAGGTCAGTATCATTATACCCATTTTACAGATGGGGAAAGTGAAGTGACTTGCCTAAGCAGGCCAATGGTAGAGCTGGGAATAGAACCCCAGTCTCTTGATTTCTAGTCTAGTGTGCTATCAACTAGGCAACACTGCTTCCTAGTTAGTTGTGTCCATTTACACCAGCAGAGAATTTTGCCCCTCCCCCTTTTTTTAAACAAACAACCTTTCATTCCCATTTAGTTTTGCATGTGATTCACTACTTCGTGTGACAATGGACTCCGGGACAGAGGCTGTTTTTTAATAAGTACCTGTACAGTGCCTAACACAATGGGGTCCTGATCCTTGAATGTTGCCCTCCAGCACTACCATAATACAGGTAATGAACAAGAACAACTAGATTATACTAGTAAAATCCCACGTGGAGTTGTATTGATATGGACACAGGAGACATAAGGGAAATTAAATAAAATGTCTTCTGTTGTCAGAACAGGGCCGCCCGGGATGGGGGGGGCAAGTGGGGCTATTTTCCCCAGGCCCCACAGGGGTCCCCACGAGTATGTCGGAGGCTCCCCCTTCCTCCGTCTTCCCCCATCCCGTGGCGTCTCAGCTAGTAAGGGGGCGGGGCTGCGAGCTGCGGCCGAGCGGCGGGAACTCAGGCCCTGCTGGAGACACCACGGCGCTGCAGCGCTGGAGGTGGCGTGCTGAGGCTCCGGGAGAGGGGGTACTGTAAGCGCATGGTAAGGGGCCGGGGTCGGGCACCCCCCGACTCCATCTCCCCACAGCCCTGACCCACCACTCTGAGCCCAGCCCCTCTGAGCTGGACACCCCGTTGACTCCATCCCCCCACAGCCCTGACCCCCAGCCCCGAGCCCCGCCCCTCCGCGCCGGACCCCCCCCCGCCCCCACCCCCCCCCACAGCCCTGACCCCCAACTCTGAGCCCAGCCCCTCTGAGATGAACACCCCCCTGACCCCATCTCCCCACAGCCCTGAGCCCAGCCCCTGTGAGCTGGGAACCCCCCAACCCAGAGCCCAGCTCCCCACCTAGCCCTGGGGAATAGCAGCACCACCCCAGGCAGCAACAGCCCATTGGCACCAACCATCACCATCACCTCTGAGCCGGACACCCTCCGACCCCATTCCCCCACAGCCCTGACCCCCAGCTCTTCTGAGCTGGACACCCCCCAACCCCATCCTCCCCACAGCCCTGACCCCCAGCTCCGAGCCCAGCCCCTCTGAGCCGGACACCCCCCGACCCCATCCCCCCCACAGCCCAGACCCCCAGCTCCGAGCCCAGCCCCTCTGAGCCAGGCACCCCCCCCCGGCCACATCACCCCCACAGCTCTGAACCCCAGCACTGAGCCCAGCCCCTCTGAGCTGGGTACTCCCTGACCCCAATACCCCCACAACCTAGACACCCCGCTCCGAGCCCAGCCCCTCTGAGCCGGGCACCCCCCCGGCCCCATCCCCCTCACAGCTCTGACCCCCAGCTCCGAGCCCAGCCCCTCTGAGCTGGACACCCCGCTGACTCCATCTCCCCACAGCCCTGAGCCCAGCCCCTGTAAGCCGGGCACCCCCCAACCCAGAGCCCAGCTCCCCACCTAGCCCTGGGCAACAGCAGCACCACCCCCAGGCAGCGACAGCCCATTGGCACCAACTATCACCATCACCCAGCAATAGCCCATTATGTAATTGCAAATGTATACATACCATTAAAGCATTTAATGTTTTTAAATAATTTATTTAGTGTATTGTCAAATTATTACAAATTAATTTTTGAATGTATTTCACTGGTTAGTTTTTACATTTCCAAATACATGTTACTAGAGTTTTGCAACTTTTTTTTATGGAAGGGGCCCCTGAAATTGCTTTGCCCAAGGCCCCTGAATCCTCTGGGCAGCCCTGTGTCAGAAGATAAATATCTGGAAGCGATTGTAATCAGTGTTTCATTTAGTAGAAGGTGAAACTATCTGTGTTATGCAGCTGATCAGACTAGATGTTCCTAATCGCCCCTTCTGGCCATAAAATGTATGAGCCTGTGAAAGTGATATGGTTTGGGCACCAAATACCTGAAGCTGGTTGGTGTGGGGTGGACTTGTGGGCTCAGGTATTTCTAAGTCCACAAATGACTGTCCACTCTGCATTGTAAACCTGGGTTTGCAATTGCTGGATCCACATCTCCCAGCCATGCTAACGCATCCATACTGAATCATGCAGACCTTTTGACTTGGGTCTGCAGCTTGAGGTACATCCACACTGCAAAAGGGCAGGGCTTGGACCCAAGTCACAGCAGGACTTGGGTTCCCACCCACACTGAGAGCCCGGGCTTAGTGTGCAGTGTAGACATACCTTCTTTGTCTTAGTTCTCCATCTGTAAAATGAGGATAATGACATTTCCCAACCACATATGGGTGTTGTACATATAAGTACTTTAAAGACTGTAAGGGGCTCATATACTATGCGGATGGGGGCCATGTAAGTACCCAAGACCTGGTCTGCACTAGAAAATTAAGTTGATTTAACTATGTTACTCAAAGGTGTGAAAAATCCACACCCTGAGCGGTGTATTTAAGATGGCCACACCCCCAGTGTAGACAGCACTAGATTGATGGAAGAATTCTTCCTTTGACCTAGCTACTGTCTCTCGGGGAAGTGGATTAACTACACCGACCGGACAAGCCCTCCATAATGTCTACACTGAAGCACTACAGCTGTGCGGCATTTCAGATGTAGACAAGCTCTAAAATAAATAGCAGCTACAGTGCTGCAACCATAGACCAAAAGCTAGTAAGAATGATTGCATTCTAAAAACACGTTGAGAGTGGACATAAATAGGAGGGGGGCATGTGCTGCTTCCCTAGTTGTTGTGCTATAATAGTTGGAGAACAGGGAATAGAACCATGGTCTCTTGATTTCTAGTCTAGTGCGCGATCAACTAGACATTTGGGTTCAAATGATACTTTAGGTTACAGGTGAAGGTGAGCTTGGGTGCAGATGAATGTTATAGGGTGGGCTGGCCCTTTAAGGGATTTTGCCTCAGCTCAGCTGCTTCCCTAGGGATGCAAGGTCAGAGAGAATGAGGTCTGGCTGGAGCTACCTGCAGTGAAGGGTATGGCAGGAGCTGAAGCTTGAAGGGCAGGATCTCAAGGAAACAGCAGCACCTGAGTTCAGGACATGCATGGTTGAACCCGGCTAGGAAACAGCAGTGTGAGGAAAAGGCTTGTTTGATTTCAGTTGTTATCTGAAAGGGGATGTTTTAACAAACCAGGCCCCAAGAAGGGTGGGTGATTTGATTGATTGACCAGAGCCTGGGTGTAGATTTTGAGAACAGCAAGAAGGGGAAACTGAGGAAGCGGCAGGGTTTGTTGCCTGATTGAGTAACATCCTTTTACAATGAAGAAGTCAGCACGCAATTCAGCACTGTTGGCTCTCTTTGTGGGCTATGCCAGTGGTGCTGGGATAACAAATGACATTGCAAATCGGGAGTTGGGGACCCATTGCAGTAGGCACTGTGCATATAAATAGTACAGGTAATAAAAGACTCCTACCCTAAAGAGCTTACAATCACAGTAAATTGCTTTGAGTTTCACAGGAAAAGCACGTTGCCCTAGATCTTCAAAGGTATTTTTAGGCACCTAACTCCCAATGCTTTACATGCGAATTAGGCATCTAAATACCTTTTGAGGATCCATGACATTATGCTTGGTTCTTGACCATGTGATTTGTATTTTTACTTTCTGACTATTAAAAATCATTCACCAAAAATATTTGACAAGAATAAGAAAGCTCCAGGGCCCAATTTTACTCCCATTGAAGCCAATGGCAAATTTCCCACTGACTTTATTAGGAGCAGGAGCAGATCCTTATAGCCTTTTCATTCTCCCTTTAAGCAGTCATAATGCACTATTTACAATGCTTCGCTGTCATATTATCTAAGTGTTAAAGGCTGAACCACTACTCTCTATTGGAATAGGCAGAGTGCACTCAACTAACTCCAGCATAGAAGGCTGCTGGCAAAGCTCGACTTGCAGTCAATAAATGCAGAATTTTGTAACCACTTCTCCACTCCCCACCTATTCTTTTTCTCCCTCGCTCTCCAGAACGGGATGACTCACATGTTATACTAACCTACATTTGCCTTGGCACCCACCATATGTTATAACTAGATGACAGAGTCACCCTGTTCTCCCTCTAAAGTTCAGTGCATCTTACTTTTTTTAGACCGAGAACAGTGCTGGGGGGACTGACTCGCTCATAGAAGCAGTAATAGAATATAGAGCCTTCCAATTCTAGGCCAGGGCCAAAGTGACTAGTGATTTGGGGGTGTACCCATTTGTGGGTGCCCAGTTGGAGATACCTTAAAGAGGCCCGGTTTTCAGATAGTGCTGAGCAGCCCCCTTCACAGCCGACCTTGAGACAACCAAAAATGAAGGCACCTGAACTCACAAATCATTTTTGAAACTCTTGGGTCTGTAGCAACCAAACGGTGTTGCCTGGACAGATGGATGGTGGCTCCTTGGTGAGAGAAGTTTGGCGATCTCAGTCCAATTAGCAGAAGACAGGTGTCCATGTCACAGACAACTCCAGCAGTTATTGCCCAGCCTAACTGCAGTCTCAGCAGAGAGATCCAATGACAGAACAGTCACAGGTTGAATTACCTGCTCAACCCTAGTAATGGTCTGTCTAGGTCCAGGCAGAGAATGGGGCAAGTTTACATTTCTGCTATCTATGCTGCACCTGTTCGGTGAGTCAAAAGAAGGCTTCACTCTTCAGGATTATCAAGCCAGCACTTCAATGTACAGACTTTTTTTTATTGTTAAAATTGCAGGTATATTGGAAATACCGGCTCAGTGTAATGAGCCAGTCAAATCTAGTAACTACTGTTACAATTTCTCAATGAAATAAGCATTAATGCATCCATTTTGTTGGAGGATAATGGCTGTTGCTCTGAAGCGTAGTGCAGCAGGTCAGGTTTGGAAAGGAGCTTGGATGCTTGGCCTTGGGATCTCAGGAAGGAATTCCTGCAGACAAGGCAAAACAAAGCTGAGAAGCAGAAGAGGTTGAAAGTTTCTGTCATGGGAGCGCTGCTTCTGCTGCTGAGCAACGTAGGTCAAGTGGTGGAGTTCATCTGTCATGGCATAGTCCCAATGCTTCTCCTGCAGGAAGGGCAGCTGGACAAGAAACATCAAGGAGTGCCTGGGAGAAAGCAGAAGAAAACAGATTACAGTTACTGCAATGGGAACATACTGGATTCAAAACAGGACAATTAGATCAAAGGCCAGTCCATAAAATTTCAGAGATACAAGGCCAAACTAGTCCTTATTGTAACAGCACTGAAATCAGTTGAAGTATAGCATGGATTCTGTCCATGTGGTCTATTGTTCATTAGCATGGTTTGGCTGTAATGAGACTATTACAATATGTGTTCATGCTGATCACAGAGGCTGTAGGTCCCAAGTGGAGATAGGTTTAGCCCTAGACTTCCAATTCAGATCCAAACCTGAGTTTCCACAGTGTTCGGGGGGGGTTGGATTCAGCAACTCCAGTTCCAGGCTACTACTGAGACAGATCTGAGCTTTAGTGTCCTGATTTGGAACCTGAAGCCGAATCTCCCTGTAATTAAAGAATGGAAAGATTCTTGTACCTAGTATTTCATTAAAGAGAGGTTCTCCAAGTATAGATGCAGATGCACACTTCTCCATCATTCTGTGTGTCCTGGATCTGGTGTTCCCATTTGGGCCCATATTTATCTAGAACCGTTCTATCAATAAAAGTATTTAAGCAACAGGGGCCAGATTCTAGACTGATCTAAATCAACATAGTTTCTTTGACTTCAGTGGAGCTATGCTGATTTACACCAGTTGAGGATTTGGCTCCATTGTTACTAACCCAGTTCTAACCATGTGAACCTTGTCTACAGTAGGCAAATGACTCATTTATGACATTGTAAACAATCCCAGGTAGAAAGAGGGAGGGCGGGGGGGAAGATGGCAGTGAGAGAGACACAAAATAAGAGCATACAGTGGCTGTCCAAAATATTTCATAGAGAGACAGATAGGTTTTCCAGGAGTTCTTTCATAACATTAAATCCTGCTTCAGGGAGATTGCTGCACACAGCATTCTTTGATATGTTATTCTGAACATCGTTTTACAGAGAGGACACGATTGCCCTTCACTGGAGCAGATGGGTAGCCCCCAGTAACTGCTGTACTTTTTTATGCTGCTTGAATACTAACACAACACGGCAAAACAGCCTAGGATATCCCAGCCCCACAATATACACTATTACGAATGTCTAATCGGTTCAGTCCTGCAAACGCCACCCTGGACTGCAGCTGTGCTGATAAAAAAGTTTTATTGACGACTGGGCATGTTACCCAAGGTCCCACCTGACTGGTTCATAGAGACACCTGATTGACAGAGTCTCCCATATGTCCTAACAAAACCATTGTGGCCAGCTATGCTGAGCAGAACATTACAGCTGCTTCTCCTGCCCCTCCGCCTGCAGTGAAATCGATAGAGAATAGCAATAAGGTTCAGAGCATCCCCGATGACAAATCTATTGCTAAAACCAATGTTTCATTAATGACAAACAAGGTGCTCTCCAAGAACTTCAAGGTTGATTTGACCTCAAGGCTTTTAGCTGGAGAATATTCATTTTATACAAGGGGGAAAAACAGTGTAAGATTAACACTTTACACTCATATCACACCTACTATCCAAGGATATTAGGGCCAGATCCTCAGCCACTGGAAGTATTTATTTATATTTAAATAGTAAAAGAGATGCCTATACAAGAGCTCCAGGCAACCTGACACTTCTGTTACAACAACAAAATACTCCCAGCAGCATTAAAGAACACAGGAACACAGAAATCTACTTGAAAAGCCAGCCAGATGCCAAAAAACTCCTGTCCACTTGCTAGTATTCTGGGCATATACTTTCAACCATCTGGAAAAAAACCCAGTCAACAGAGAAGGCTGGGAAATGATTTTTGACCCTATGATTGGCAACAAAATCCCTGAAATTTATTAGTGTAAGTAGAATTTTTAGCACAAAAAAAATTTGTTTAATTGTAAAGCCGTTTTCCATTAGGAAAAAAAATTGGAGTGAATTTTTTTGAGCAGCTCTACTATCAAATAGGTGGCTTTAAGTAGAATTGTGCTGATTGATGTCATTTGTGGGTTTGGCCCACAGAGGTTAAGTGACTTGAAACAGATCACATAGCAAGTCACTGGAAGAAATGGGAATGGAACAAAGAAGTCCTGACTTCCAATCTGTGGCATGCGAGATGATGCCTTTAAGGGCTGAACTTCCCAGTCAGAGAGTCTAGGCAGGGCACTGGGAAGCTCTTGCTATGCACAGCCAGTTGGAGCTCTCTTGCATGCACCTTAAGCACTGAGTGATCACTTAACACCACATAACCCATTGTTCTAATGATTAATCAGTGGTTCTCCATACTCTGACATTGCGTTACAGCCGAAAATGTTTTGAGGACCCCCCCCATAAAGGGAGTGGTCGCCAAAACTCCCAACTTGTTTGAGACACCCTTGATCCTCAAGTTAAGAAGCCGGGTTCTAGAGTAACAGAAAGAAAACAGAAGCATATTCTACTCAATTATAATTGGGGTAAATCTGGAGTGAGTCCAAGGTGTCAAACTCGTTCCGTTAAGAGGGTTATAATACAGTTTTAATTACGGTTACAAAGTTGGCATCACATTACTCTCAAGCCACACGCCGATCTCCCACTGATGTCAGTGAGAGGTTTGCAGAAAGACAGATGTCAGGATATGCCTCTTGCGCAGTAACAAAACTCAAGCTCCCATTGCATTCAACAGCACGCTGAAGGGAAAACGTTAGGCAGGGTGCCTTTGGGACCAGCACTGTTTCTGACCTTTGTTTATTAGCAGGTGGAATTGCCCAGTCTGCACACACAAGTAAAGTAGATGCAGCCACTAGTTTGGTGGACAGCGACACACCTTCATTGTTTTAAAATCTGGCCCTTTCCTGATGATGATGTGAGGCTTAAGAATTAGCCTCCACCGAGATGAACTGAGTGCAGTTCACAGGTCTCAAAGGGCTAGATTGTGACTGGTTCTACAGCCTAGAAAGGAGGGTAAGGAGGAGTAAAAATCCCCTTTACACCTTCTCACAGACTACCTCGGTCTTGGGGCCTGGTACAAGGATAAGGAGGTGCTGAGTGCCAGGTATGTCTGAAACATGTCTCCTAATGTCACCCAATAGGTCTCATATTGTGTCCTTGGTCCTAATTCTTGTTCACACTATAAATATGTCTACACTTAAAATGCTACAGCACTGTAGCGCTTCCATGTAGACACTCACTACAGCGATGAGAGGGGTTCTCCCATCGCAGTAGTTAATCCACCTCCCGGAGAGGCGGTAGCTGGGTTGATAGTAACTATGCACATAGAAGTTTTTGGTATAGACCAGCCCTAAGAGTACGTCTACACTGCAATCGAAGGCATGATTGCAGCTCCAGTAGGCATACCCTCGCCAGCTTTAATCATGGCTAAAAGTAGGAGGGTGGCACAGATGTCACTGCCTAGGATCCTGGGTACATTCTTGCATTGCTAACCCATACTGGTGTCAGTGCTGCTACAACTCCACTGCTATTGTTACCCAAACTAGTTAGATGAAAGCTAGCAGGGTTACGTCAACCTGAGCTGCAATCACACCTCCGAGTGCAGTGTAGACCTATTCTAAGGCTATTATACACTGCTCCTCTTTACATTGTCAGAAGTGATGTAAAGCAGCCGTAGTGTAACCGAGACTTAGACCCCTTGTTAGATCCAATAGATGATATCTAGTGGGATTTTCATGTACACTCCGGCCCCTTTGCCCCACTCTGGCAGTGTAAATGAGACTTAAATGCAATTTGTGCCCATTTTTACGCCAGAGCAATGTAATGTGGCCTTAGTGTAAACAAGGATTAGGTCCTTTAGGCTTTGCTCTGCCACCACTGCTTGACTCCAGTTTTACCTTGGTGCAACTCCGTTGAAATCAATGAAATCAGTTACACCATGGTAAAACTGGAGTCATGCGGTAATGACGGGCCCCTGACGAGCCAATTCTGCAAGCCTTGTTCCTGTCAGAAATCTTGATGCGGGTAGCCCCATTCACTTCAGTGGAACTACTCACAGGAGTAAGGGTTTGCAAGACTGGACCTTTGCTTTGTGGGGTCAATTCCAACTGGTGTCCCACCACACTGACAATGATGCTTCTTGTGAAGGTTCAAAGGAGACGGGGGAAACTACCCAAGGCAGCTCACAACCTACTTACCTTCCTCTGCTTGCTTACTCTCTTTGCAAGCTCCTGTGCGATGATGGAAGATCCAAGTGGCTAGAGTGCTAGCCTGAGATAGGGGTTGATTTTCCTGTTCTGCTACAGCCTTCCTGAGAGGCTTTGGGCAAGCCGCTCTCTGTGCTTTAGTACCCCATGTGTAAGATGGGACCAATAGCTCTTCCCTATGTCATAGGGATGTTGGAAGAAAGAATACACTGAAGACTGTGAAGACCTCTCATCACATAGTAATGGGGGATAGAAAAGTGCCATAGAAAGTTGTGGATCAGATAAGGGCCTGATGATTCCTAGCTGCTTTTATATGTTCCCACAATGCTTAACATATGGTTCCTCATTTTTCAGTGGATTCTCGCTGATCAGATGCAAAGGCTCATTTCAGGTCAAAGCAAACTTTCCTTGATCAAGTGGTTTGTTGCTTTTTTCAAGCAGATGTTACCATCCCTGTAGTGGGGCAGACTGCCCCACTCCCTGAGAGTGCGGGCTGCAGCAAGCCAGTGCACCTGTGCAGACAGGGAGCCAATTAGAGAAGGGCTTATTAGGAGCCAATCAGGGCACAGATTGGAGGCAGCCAATCAGGGCCAGGCTCAGCCCTATAAAAGAGCTGCTCAGGACGGGAGCACTCAGTCTGTCCCAGACCTTTGGGGAGGAAGGTCTGTCTCCTGAGCAGGAGATCAGCACCCAGGACAGTGCAGTACTGGGCATGCTCAGGGAAGCAGAGTGGAGCTTCAGCCTGATACCTGCTGGGCTGTTGGCCCTGAGTAGAAGGGCCTAGAGGGTGCAATGGGGTCAGAGTGTTATACCAATAGAATAAAAACCAGCAGGATCTTATTAAGAGGGATAAGGCAAAGATGCCACATTTATTGTAAATATACTGATAAAGCAAAAGATAAAAGTAAACAACGTTGTTTGACTACTTATTTCTTATACACACACACATACATATAGATATATATATATAGAGAGAGAGAGATTCATTCACACAATCATTCATTCAAGTTCTGTATAGGTGTTATAGTTACCAGCCTAGAAGTTGCTCATGCCAAGTTACTGGCCAGGTATCTTGGTCATGAGGATGGAGCCGAGTCTGTGTCAGGTGCACCTGATGCTCCTGGAGGCTGGCATCAGAACCAGAGACTCAAAGTCATCAGTCTTTAGAGTCCATTCTTATAGGAATTAGTTCCTATGTTAGTCTATGGGAGCTGTTTCATCCTGCTGTTGCTGACTCAATCAGCAGATGGCACATTCCTGTCCAAAGTGGCACATTCCTGGTGGCTCCACACTGTCCAAAGTTTGTGTTTCTCATCCTTCCAGGTAATGGGGTGGGTCCCAGTTTACCCTCCGGGGGTTTCTGGTCATCCACTTGACACATTCTTCGGCCGATGGATACTCCTTTTCTAGGCTGGCACCTCCCTAACCATCCATGTATATCAAGCATTCATCAGCATACATTCCATCCCTTAACCATATTTTAATTTACTGTCTCCACCACTTTCAGAGTGTGTGCTAATTCATTTGAGACTCCTGGCCCTTTAATCACAGAGGGTGGGGGTCTGTCCTAGGAGCCATTGAATGAAGTGAGAGTCACTTAACAGCTTATAGTGTTTGTTTACATTGTATAACAAAGTCAGTTAATTTGTTTGTAAGTTTTACATAGTAGTCACAGGATAGATATAATCAATGGTTTCTACAGACAGTAGTCTTTAATATCCCTACAAGAGGGGAAGTGACCCAGGGAAGGCTGAAGGCAAGGGCAGAGAAGGAGGGCCAAGAGGCTGCCATTAAAGGGTCCTTGGGTCGGGACCCAGAGTAGCGGGCGGGCCTGGGTCTCTCCCTTTCCCCCTTGTGCTGCACCGGGCCATGGAGCAGTGGCCAAGTCAGGCTGCAACCTGCCCCTTGACAGAAGAGGGGCTAGACTTGGGGGTTGTGGCAGGCCAGTGCAAAGACTCCTGTTAACCGCTTTCCCCCCCCCCGGAAGGGGGTGTGGATGGACTAAGGGGCACTGCCGCAGGGCAGTGGTCCTGAAGAGGATGCCGCAAGCTGGTGAGCGATGTGGGCTCAGACGCCAACCGAGGGCGAGATGACGGACGGGACACCACTAGGAGGGGGTGCTCCATGGGACAGAGCTAATTCCCAAGATGACCTGTAGGAGGCGCTGTGGTGGTGAGTCCCAACCCCGTTAGAATCCCTAATTGATGAAGTAAGCTTTAGCTGTCCAAAAGCATGATGGCCAAACCATAAAACCAGGCGGTGGGAGCAATGTGAAGTTGGCACTAACTTAAATGAATTCATCTGCCTATAACTGCGTGTGGGATGTTGTTGATTCCATTTTCTTGCTAAGATCAAGGCTCTATAATAAAGGGAAATGATCAAACAGGCTCAAGAATAAATTCAATGCATTGGCATGATTGTTTTTCTGAGAATAGACTCGCCAAGTTTTCATAGTGCCTTTTGAGTCCCCTTTTCTAGGCAGCGTCGAACCACGTATTAATTTTGTATTGCTTCAAACTTTACGGCTCTCATCTTGAAACATGCGGATTTTGAATTGTTGATCGGACTCCACTGCTGAGCTTGCATCTTTTATTCAATAATTAACATGAAAGGCTCTCGGAAGCTAGCTTTTCTTCCCTACTGACTCATGGACATCTACTGCTCAGAGCATCACCATGGTAGTTGCTTTGTGTGATATCCATTTCTACTCACAGGGGACTCAAATAAGACCACTCTGATTTTAACAGACACACGCAAATGAAAGGTCAGTGCTTTTATCCATTAATAAATCCCTCTGGCCTTTTGTGAACAGAGAGAGGGAATAGGAAAAGAAAATCCTACTAACATTTGTATTGTCTGTATAATTTTATGCACTAATCCAAGTGCCAGTTGCTCACAACATTGGCTTTGACTGGAGGATTTGAGCACAGCAGTTAATATTTTGAGATGAACACTGCAGGTAGATTGATGCCTGGATACCAGCGTGATGAGGACTTTAGAAATGCCCAAATATCTGGGGCCAGTTCCTCAGCTGATATAAATTGGCACAATTCCCTTGAAGTCAGATACATCACTTGGAACAGATACTCCATCGGTGTCTATCAGCATTGTCCCAATAGAACTACACCAGTGGAGGATCTAAGCCATATGATGGTATCTGAATTTTTGTTATACAAATCAAAGGATCATTATAGAATTGGCGACAGGAGGGTCAAATTGCAAGGCGATGTGTAAGTTAGAGACCCATAGAAATACTTACACTCACTTACTGATGTGTATGGAAGCCCTTAAAAGGTGCCAGGCTAAAGTCGGGTGGGGACTGCTTTGACTTACCCCTTCATATACCCTCCGCTCATTGATTTATTGTGAGCTCTTCTCTTCTGATTCCTTGGCATCCAAGCTGCACCATCTTAGACTCACTTGGGTCAAATTCAGAGGTGATATTTAAAGTGGGGGCATAAGTTACACTTTGGTAAGTGATTCCTACAGGAATCTTGGAGCCTAATCCAACGCTCATGGAAGTAACATCACTGAGCAAACCAGGAGCCAGAGCCAAAGCTCACTGAAGTCAACAAGAATCTCTCCGCTGCCTTCTGTGAGCTTTGGCTCAGGCCCCATGGGCCATCAGCAGCCGCCCTAAAGAGTGCAGTATCCTCTTTGCACAGCACCAGTGCAACTTCTTCCTTGCTGCAGCCTGTCCGTCACTAAGGTGCCTGCAGACCACTGGACTGGGCTTCTGACTTACAGCCAGTCTGCACTGAGTTCCCACCCTCCCCACCACGAGCAGCTGTCCTTCCCTTCCTAGCCTTCTCTCTTATGTTGGCCATCACTGCAGAAACTCTCCTGCACTGTCCTTTATTAAAGAGCTAGTCTGCACTTCAGATGCTCTGCCCTTTCCTCCTGCTGCTGCTGAGCTGATGTATTCTCTCCTGTCCCCCCTCCTGCACTGAAATTGTCACTGGCTGGGAGTTTTCTTTATTGTGCATCTCAGTGGGGAGATAGAGCTGGATGCAGTTCAGCTATCATCAATCAAAATAATTCAATGGCCTCTGCATAGTCTGGGACTCAGGAGCTAATCATGCTTTGGTTTTTCCTCCCCCACCCCAAACCACCCGGTGGCCCAAGCTACATCTCTTTGGAGCTGTTTGGTTCTGAGCAGCTCGTGTTCTGAATGGGATATAGAGGAGAACTGTGTGAGGTGATGTCTGCAGAAGGCTGAGTCAGCTCTCTCTGCAACAGTAAATCTATCGGTAACTCCTCCAAGGACACTACAGAAAGGGCAAAGGCATATGCTGAGGAACATAAAACAAGAGGCTGGGAAGCAGGAAGGTGTTTCCTTTTCAATTCACTGGCCTTCAGGCCTGAGGTAATTTTTCCCTCCTTAAAGGGACAGAAAACGCTTCCCCCTTTCTATAAGATTAAATGCATCTCATATAATTGTGCATTAACCTTTGCTCCTGCATTAGGCTGCTGTGGGTTTGCACCCTGATGCTTTTAGCTCAGGATTCCAATTAGCCAAAGTGGCTCTTTGAAAGACTCCTTTGTTCTGAGCCACCAAATAATGGAGGAAACCCGTTAATGCGAGGGAAGATGGATCGCTGCTCTTCTTACAGCTCACCAGAGGTTTGGTGCCCCAAGGACGGGAATGAAGGCTTATTTTAAAGCGTGAGCTAAAGGGGCCTTTTTGTTCACCAAAGGGCATTTCAAGGCAGCTTTCAGAGTGGGAAATCTTTAGCTCACCCCTGTACAAATGTGTTTACCTGACCAGGCTCCCCATAAACTAAATTGGGGAGAGTAGGGCACTCCCTCATCTGATGACATACAGCAGGGATATTTATAGGAAAAGCTTTTTGATGGCCTGAGCTGGAAATCTCATTTATAGCAAGCCTCTTCCCGGGTAATTAAATAGCATACTCCAGGGTAAGAATATTGATCTGGCCCTGCTGCTTCCGACCACTCCTTCTCTGCAGGGAGACCAAGGGCCTGATTCTCAAGAGAGCTTCAACTCACTTTAGGGGGAACAAGATCAGGCCCATTGCTGCCATGTAGAATAAATACCATGCCCCTCAGCTTGAAAAGACATGAATAAGAGCTGGCCAGATGCCAGGGCCGGCTCTAGCTTTTTTGCTGGCCCAAGCAGCAAAAAAAAGCACCGCACCGAGCGCCCCCCCCCCCCCCCGTGCCGGAGCCCCCCCCCCCCGCGGACTGCCCCCCCGTGCTCCCCCCGCCGCCCCTTACCACGTGCCGCCCCAAGCATGTGCTTGGGTGCCTGGTGCCTGGAGCCGGCCCTGCCAGATGCCATGCAACTATGTGACTTGAGTTCCCAAGAAAAGTTAAAAGCCAGTTGAGAAATTTTTCAACAAACAGCTTTTTGACTAAAATGAACATTTTCATTCCGAAGTTTAATTTCTGACTATTTTCTGGGGGTCTTTGAAGAAATCAACCCCCCAAGAAAGTTAGGAAACATTTCCATTTACTAGGACAAGTGTTGGGTTTTTTGGAACCCCAAAATAAATTGATTTTTTTAAAACTAAAACCTAAACATTTTTACTGACAGTGGTCTTTGCCAACCAAAAGCTTTCAGTATTGAGTTTTGGTTTTTCATTTAAAAAAATTCAAAATTTTATGTGAAATACTAAAAACACCATTTTATTCCTGAAATTTCTTAAAAAAAAAAAAAAAACTGGTAGTTTTTGACCTGATTTACTGACTTTACATCTTCAAACCCACTTTGAGTGTTGACTAGTTACCCAAATCAACGCCATATTTTCAATATTTAAGGAGTTTAGAATGTATCTTATTGCACTACAGTTATGTTCAGTGATTGCCACTGTGGATGGGATCAAGGAATTAGGATGGGAGGTCTGATTGAATCGGGAGTTGGGGCACTCTTCAAATTACAGCAGTATTGAAACCACAGCTCAAAATCCATCTAACTACACTCAGGAGCAAAGTTACCGTCATGCTTAAGCAGGATCAGGTCCTAAATGAGTAGAGTCTCTTTGTAGCAATTTCATTGAAATCTTTTCTTTCTTACCACATGTATTTTAATCTTTTTACCATGTTAAATCATCTGACGCGCAAGACTTTAGTATCTTCCTCCGCTCATGTAAACTTTAATCTGGTAATAAGAATTAACTATTCTTTTTTTATATGTATGATTTAATAACCCCATTCATTTTTTAAGGCTCACATGTGCATGATTGCCAAGAGACATGCTACATTACTGTCAGGATGTTGCATGAATTGCCATGTTACAGAGTATAAGCCACATAAATGGTGGAGGCAATAGAAATAGGCTGCAAGGTTGTGTCATCTTGAGTCTGGTGCAACTCCTTTTGAAATTAGAGGTAGGCTTTCCATTGACTTGATTGGAAGTTGGCTCAGACCCACAGTACATGTGATGTATACAGTACTAGCATATGGATACATCATGAGGGGCACTACCAGCCTCTAGGGTTTCCTATTGAGAGTAAAGAGCTTATACTCAAAGAAATGGAATAAAGCAGCGTACAGAAGAATGCAAATACGCTTCCACTAACATGAATAATTTGATCCACATTTTAGAGTCAGTGTCCATCTCCCTCTCCACCAGTGGACAGAAAATTCACAAGACCTTTTAATTTGCATCTGTATTTTGCAGGCTTCACAGCTGAGAGGAACATCTTGGTAGTCACATTTATATAGAAAATGGAATTGATGTTTTGTGATTATAAAGAGTTCAGAGTGAGTTTGTGCTAGGTGTAGTGGGGCTCACAATAAAATAACCTTGATTCTCTGAGTATGAAGGCTGGGTCAGGGACACCCTGAACGCTGTAGAAAAGAATTGTTTAGTCTGCATGTAAATTGCTTGTGCAATCTGATGGGAAAGGCTTCTGCTCAGTCTAAGTGGCTGTTCACCTTTCTGTGAGCAGCAGTAGGATCATGCGGTCAAACTGCAACTGTGCACCATGGTTTTTCTTGTAGAGACAGAAGACATGCAAGACCGAGTTTGAGTCAGGCCCTTGACCTCCCTGCTATTGCAGGGAATGGATGAATGGTGTGGGATATTAACTCATGCAATGCAAGCTTCCCTCTTGTGCACTGTGATGGGGTCTGCTTACCCTGCACTAGTCCAGAGAGGGTTGAGCCCATATTATTGACAGAGGAAGTCCCGCCTCCCAGGCAGGACTGGGCATGCTTCCAATGCTCTAGCAGTATAAAGGGAGGAAGCCCAGCTCATTCTGGGCTGGAGGCTGCAGGGAAAGGATCTTCCTGGGAAATGCCTGTGGTGGACCAGCTCCTGACTGTCCTGGGAACCAGAGCCTCCTTGGGCCTGCTTGAACTCCTGTGACTGGAGGAGCCAAAGTAGGTGACTGGCACAACAGACCATGGAGAATCCAAAGCCTCATGGGAGACCCCAATGCAGATACTGGTAGGAAATAACCCAGGGAGGGTGATAGAGTGGTACCTCCCATCTGGGAAACTTCAGTGTGTTTTGGTAGGACCCCCTGCTGAGTCAGTGGCAAATTGCTCTGCCACTGTTAGGCCCTGGGTTGGGGCCTGGTGGAGTGGGGGGCGGGGTCTGGGCCCCCTTACTGGGGTGCCACACCCCTTGGTGGGAGCCCCCCATTGAACTCTGGCTGCTAGACCACACTGCCCTGATCCTGGGGGCCATTGCCCTTGTTTTGGACCTTAGACCCTGACCTGGTCATCTAGAAAGCCTCAGAGGATTTGTCAAGGGTGGAAGAGCACCACCTACACTCTGTTTGTGTGATGGGAGGGGAATAGACTGCCACATGCCCCTACACCATCCCAGCAGATGACTGAAGTTCATTGTCTATGCCAATCCAATAGCAATGCTTCATGAACTACAGTAGAAACCCTCTTTTATTAACTAATTGGGGGTTAAGGAGTTCATAAAATTAAAAATCATAAAATGGAACATCTCAAAATGACAGTAGGGATGGTGCTTAAGTTGCAGCATGGTGCATTGTCACTTTCTTCTTGTACTTCAAACCACTGCAAAGAGATTTCCAAGGCCCTGAACGCATCAGAATGTGAAGGGATGTCAACTTGTTCTTCATCAAGATCACTTTTATGTGATGTTGTTGTTGTTCTTGCTGCTGTTGGGAATGATAGTTTGTTCATAAGATTGGTGTTCCTAAAATCAAGGTGCTACTGTATACACATTCAGTGCCACTGGAATGCCACCGTCTCTGGGGTGGAGGGGCATACGCAGCCCAAACCATCCTGCACAAAAGCTGGATGGTGGGAAATTTTGGTCACGGCTGAATGGGTGGAGGGTCTGATGGGTTTAGTGGATTAGACCTTTGAAAAATGAGGTCCTGTCTCTGCCATGACCTCACTTTTCGAAGGTCTAATCCACTAAACCCAACAGGTACTTGATGTATCTGTCTTAGGGGGCCTAAAGCTTTGAAGAGTTACCATAGAATGTGTTTGTCTTGGAAGGACTGAGCTGACCTTGGTAGCGATTGAAGCTGGGGTCAGATCCTCAGCTGGTATAAATTGGCATAGCTCCATTGATTTCAATGGCCCTGAATTTCCAGGATCTATCTGTTCTACAGAGCTGGGGGCTGATTCCACATGTTTCTCTGGCTCATTGCTGAGCAGGACTAGAGGGTGTTCAGCACCCTCAGACTGAGCAATGTTTGCTTAAATGTATAAGCCCTTCTACCCTCCAGCAGCTCCTCCTTATTAGTTAGGAAGGGAAATTGAGTTCAGTGGGAGCTGAGGACCCGTAGCACTTTGTAGGATCAAGTCCCATAACAGTGAATCCTTTTTAAAAGTGTGTACAGTAAAAAGGATTATTTCTGGTCTGACTAGGGGTTACTTCCTGCACCAAAGAAGTCGGTGGAATCAGCTTCTCTCTAGGGCCACTGAATCCAATGAGCTACCCAATGATGCAGGCTTAGGTTTCCAAAAACCTTTGCTGCATCATTATCCTACATAGGGGGGGCTATGTGTCTTCAAATGTAGCTGTCAAAACAAAAGTAAAAAGAGGTTACAGCCAAGGCTGTTACTAGTTCTCTGGAAACCTGGTGGTAGCTGCTGATGGCCTGCCCCTGTAGACTTGCAGAAATCTATGGTAATTACATGTATTTTGACAGCTCTGCAAGAGCAAAAGTAAATGTTATATTGAATTGATTTTAGAACTTACTAATCTTCTTAGACACACTGAAAAGGTAGAGCATGGCCTGGCCTCTATTTCTGGTCCTTGTATTAACCTGCATTTTCAAACATAAATATCTTTAAGTTAAGCACCTAAAGCCATATTTGGACACATGCCAAAAATTGGCATATGGTCATTACTGACTTGAAAGTAGAAGTTGAGGCCAGTAGTATAGCACAAGGAGATAGGAAATCTAGGTTCTAATTCGCAACCCTGCCACTAAATTGCTGTGTGACCTTGGGCAAGTCTCTTTAACTCAGTGGTTCTCAAACTGGGGCTGCCGCTTGTGTAGGGAAAGCCCCTGGTGGGCCAGGCCGGTTTGTTTACCGGCTGGGTCCGCAGGTTCAGCCGATCGCAGCTCCCACTGGTCACGGTTCACAGCTCCAGGCCAATGGGGGCCGTAGGAAGCAGTATGGGACAAGGGATTTGCTGGCCACCACTTCCCGCAGCCCCCATTGGCCTGTAGCAGCAAACCATGGCCAGTGGGAGCCGCGATCGGCCGAACCTGTGGACCCAGCAGGTAAACAAACTGGCCTGGCCCGCCAGGGGCTTTCCCTACATAAGTGGCAGCCTCAGTTTGAGAACCTCTACTTTAACCGCAATATGCCTCAGTTTCCCTACCTGCAAAATGAAGATAGTTAAACAGTGCTAACACTGTAAAGCACTGGAGGTGAACAACCAGTAGCAACTATAAATGCTAAGTTTTATTATTTGATCCAGTGGTCAGGGGACAAAAGGCTGGGGTAGGGGTTTGGTGAGAAGCTATACAATCAGTCCCCAACTGTGTGTTTGCGGGGGGGGAGGGGCGTTTTCCCTAGCATTGATGGAATTCAGCTTCAGAAACTGGCTTTGCAAATGAGGTGACCCTGGATGGAATTAGAATTTTAATCGACAGACTTTTTTTTAGCAAGCCATTTGTTTCGTTTTCTGTGCTATTAGGCGAACCTCAGAAATTAGACATATCTTCCTTGACACTTTATTATAAGGTGGAAAGAAATATTAGCTTTTGAGAAGACTGACCCTCTGAAGCCATTACACTGAAGACTAATAGAGCATTGGCTTTGCTTTTCTACAGATGCTTGATAGGGCTGTGCAGCAATTTATTGTCTTTGTGAAATTAAGGTGAAGGTAAAAATGTTACAGCTTTCCAGTAACAAGAATGTTTCAGCAGTTTTTCCCCAGAGGCTGATTCCCATTTGACATGTTGGCTTCAGAATAATGGAGACAAATAAAAACAGTTTAAAGTTTCCAGGTCCCTTGCAATAGGTTTTGGAGACTGAGTCATAAGTAGAGCTGTCATGGGCAATACACTGAGGTCTCAATTCAGACCAGGAGAGGAAAGACCTCCTTAAAACTCTCCTCTGCTGAGAAGCTTACAAAAAACTTGATGATGAGATGGCTGTTTGTGCTGAGACTGCTGCCTGGAGTGCTGACCAATACAGTCTCGTTATTTCTTTGTGCTTTCCCTGTCTGTGTATAATTCCCCCCCACCATTGTCTCTTGTCTTGTACTTAGATGATAAGCTCTTTCGGGCAGGGTGGACTAGATGCAGAGGCCCCCTGCTGGAGGCCTCAGGGTCCTGCCACACTTGTCCCAGGTAAGGAGCAGTGGAGAGGTCCTCCAAGCAGGCTAGAGTGGCATCAGGGATGCAGCCAATCAGGGCCCAGGAGGACTCTATAAAAAGAAGCTACAGGTCCTGAAATAAGCAGTTCCTTGTTGGAGCTAGAGTGTAGAGGGGCTCCTGGCTGGCAAAGGGAATGGCAGCATAACAGATAGCTTAATGCTAGTAGGGACTGGGAGAGCAAGGAAGAGTTCTTGGCTGGCTACTGGGCCTGAGCTTAGAAAAGCCCTGACCTAAAGGTAAGGCATTGGTGAGGGCTGGGGGGAAATGGCCCATGGAACTGAAAACAGTTTCACTAAAGGGACATCGTGGTGTGTGGCTGCTATTCTTAAGGTTCCTGGGCTGGGAGCTGGAGTAGTGGGTGGACCTAAGTTGTCTTCCCCCCCCTTCCCCCCACATAGGCCACTGGGGAAGGGCCTACAATTGGACATAAGCAAACCCCCAGAAGGGGACTGAACTGTCAGGAGGCCCAACTGAAAACTGGGGTAAAACCATTGCTTCCGGGGAGGAAGCCTGGGGGTACAGCCTGAAGGCAGGGCTGAGACTGCTTTAAAAACTGGACACACACAACCAGGAAGGGTGCTCATGAGAGATGGGTGCTGACCCTGTTACAGGCAGGACCTATAATTTTGTTCTGTTTGTACAGAGGCTAGCACAATGGGGTCCTGGTCCATGATTGGGGCTGATAGGTACTATGGTAATACAAATAAATACCAATAATCTCAGCTGACTTTGTTGTCAGGCAAGCTGATTTCAGGTGGATTTGGAAGTAATCAGGTCTGGGAAATATTGAAGCATATCAGAGTGGAGGTACCCCTCTATCCAGTAAGATTTTTTTTTTTTTTTTTCAAAGGCATAAAGGGCAGTGAGGCACTCAATTTGCCTTGACTTCCCATGGGAATTGGATGCCTCAATGCTCTTTATGCCTTTTGAAACTCCCCCTAAAAGCTTCAGCTTTTGCAAAAGGGGAGAGACATAGGGTGTAATCCTAACAGATGCTGAAACTGCTTCCACCAGTGTATTGGCTCTGCGGTGCTTAGAGGAGTAAAACACTTGTATTTGGTGTAGTGAGTAGATACGGCTCAAAGGCAAATTAGGGCCCATGATGATGACAAATACTGCTGATAACCCACAATGCATGAAGAAATCAATGGGAGTCAAAAGGCTGTTCAGCAATGTGTTGGAGGTACTCAGCACCTGGAAGGATTAAGCCTATAGTACAATAAGAACTTGACATAAAGTTCAATTTCTTGACCTTTTATGGCAAGTTCTTAGTCACATGATCTGGACCAGGGTCATAAAGGTCTCATGTAGTGATAGGAGTCAGAATCCACTGACTCCAGTGACTACTGTTTAAGGGTGAAATTCATCCCTGTCCAGCATAATACTTATGCACCAAGTAATTTCTGGATAAGCCCTATGTTGCATAGTGCTGGTCCTCTGCATTGGTGTCCATTTCACCATTAGGAAGCAGACCTATTGAGTAAGCAGGGACTATTTTTTTTTTTGTCATTTTTTAACTGTAACCACACGGTAGCACTTTGAAAATATAGCCTTAAGGGTTCAATTTATGGCACTTTATGAAGCCTGCAAAATTATTTGCTTCCATTAATGACACCACTCTCCTATAACCCATTATTTTTTTAAAGGACAAATGTGCAAGTAGTAGAGACCAAAAATAAGTAAACTAAAATAACTCTAAGAGCCTGAACTAAATGTGCACACATTCAGGTTGGAAGCAGGGCCTTCACGACCGCCTAGGTTTTCTATTTGTCCCCAAGAAGTTAGGGCCCTGACACAATTATGACTCCCTTCAGTGGGAACAGGATCATGTCCTTGTTTGTTCTGCAGGCGTTTGAGTAGCATACATGGGCCTCAATTCTCATCTGACTCACCTGCTTTATATGGATTTGACTCCATTGAGTTCAGTGGAGTTTACAGTGGCCGGAGAGGAAAACTGGGCCCTGTGGGATGTACATTCTCCTCCCACTTTCCTTTCCTTTCATGTTTGCCTTGTGGGTTTCCCTGTAGCAGACTGGGCCAGCCTGACAACTTTCAGCACTCCTCACTGCAGTGAAGTGGGCAGATGTGAAAGCTTAAATATAAAGGGGAGTTTTTTTTTTTTTTTTTTTTTTTTTTTTCAAACCACAAAGGGCAGTTATACACTCAACTCCCATTGACTTGGGCATCTTCCTGCCCTTTGTGCCTTTGAAAATCTAACCATGGTTGTGCTTCATGGACAGACCTGTGCAAGGGGCAGGCACACAGCTGTCCTGTCCCCACCCCCTCCCTCCCCCCGAAAGAGTCTAAAGAGCCATCACAATTATTTCCTTCCTTCCCCACTGGAACATTCTGCTACTAGCCCCCAGTGTCCAACACATGAGCCTGTTCCCTGTCCTGCCTACTCTGTCCAGCTGCTGCTGCTCCTCCATACCTACTGCTGAGATGCAGGGAGGTGCTGGAGAGCAGTGTGCCCCTGTGGAGCTACTGGTCCTTAGTCAGTTTGTGGCCCACTGATGGAGGAGTGCAGCGATGGATCAGTAACCTGCTCCTAGCCCATTTGGTAGCTTGTCTGAGCACCAGGGCTGATTCAATGTCATTTTACCCTTGAAGTTCACTTTAGTTATATCCTACTGCTGTAAAACTTCCAAATCTTGGCCATTTTAATTTGGCATGGAATATATTCCAAGACCAGTTAGCTCTGTTACCTCTGCATTCAGCTGGAAAATCTAACTTTAAAGCCATTTGGTTTGGGTGTTATAAAAATGCAAATAAAGCTCAGTCCTCCCTCATCCACATTGTCCCCTTGTCCAACTGACAGTGGGCCAAAGCCTTTCATTTTAATATTAGCCTGATCTTGCATGCCTGCCAAGATTCACTTCTGAGTGAACTTGTTTGTTTCAGCCAAAGTATAAATCCATCAGAAAGAGGGATTATAATGGTAAAATTGACACTCATAACTATAGCCCTGATAGTGAGTGCTGATATGAACAGAGATTTGCATGCTCTGGATTTTAGTTTTTCTAATGTAGTCTGGGTGAAATACAACTCAAAATAGACATCCACTTGCTATGTTGTCTGCTTATAAATCTGTGTGAATGTCACATCCATAATGTATATTCTTTTTCCTTTCCTGTTTGTTCTGCCTTTAAACGTACTGTATCTTAACTGGACAATCAACCCTGAAAGCAAGTTTGATTAGAGATGAGGCATAGAACAATGCCAAATTTTGAGGATGTTTAGATTCATAAATGAACTTTTGTGTCCTGAAACTATTTGAGAACTAGGATTTAAACTTCTACACCAAATAAGCAATATCAAGGATATGTATATTCAAAGTAACTTAAAGTCATTCTAGCTTACTGTCCTGGATAGTCTTGTCCATTTTCTTGATCTTTTTAGTATAAAAAAAAAATACATCTTGCCTCTAACTGAGCTCCACCAACATACACCAGGTGGAGGATCTGGCCCTATCCTAGTAATTAGGGTCAAGGTTTTCCAGAGTGATTTGTGACTTTGTATCAAATTTTCTGTGGTCAGCTTGTGAGGGGGGCTGAATTTCAGACAGCGCTGGGCATCCCACTCTGAAAATCAGGCCTTGCCTACGCACCCAAACTTTGGAAAAATTCAGTTTGAAAAAACTTTGGCCTATAACCTTAAGCAATTAAAAGGAAGGCTAAATTTGGGTCCTAAAATTTGTAAACTTTAAAAAAAAATTGCATTAGCCTCAGTAAATACACTGACAATATTTCAGTTTGTTTACAAGAGTGATCTGGATGGTGCTATTAGTGGATGTAATAATCAGTGTGATACATCATGCTTAATATTTTTCTCCAGCAAGGGGTATTTCCAGGTCCACAAGTAAAACTTCTAGGAATACAAACATGACCAGACCAATGATCCGTCCAGCCCAATGTCTCTGACAGTGGCCCTTGCCAAATGCATCTGAGGGAATGAACAGAACAGGGCAATTTTGAGTGAACCAGTCCCCACCTCTGTTGGTGGCTTAGGGACACCCAGAACATGGCAAAGCATCCCTGACCATCTTGGCTAATAGCCACTAATGGACCTATTCTCCATGAACTCAACTAATTTTTTTTAACCCAGTTATACTTTTGGCCTTCCACATCCCTGGCAACAAGTTCAACAGTTTGACTATGTTGTGTGAACAAGTTCTTCCTTCTGTTTGTTTTTAAAGCTGCTGCCTTTAATTTCATTGGGTCACCTCTAGTTCTTGTGTTACATGAAGGGGTAAACAACCATTTCTTATTCAATTTCTCCACACCATTCATGATTTTATAGACCTCCATCATATCACCCTCCTCTCTTTTCCAAGATGAACAGTCCCAGTCTCTCTCCTCATATGGAAGCTGTTCCATACCCTTAATCATTTTTTGTTGCCCTTCTCTACACCTTTTCCAGTTCTAATGTATCTTTTTGAGATGGGGGGTGACCAGAACTGCATACGGTATTCAAGGTGTAGGCATACCATGGATTTATATAGTGGCATTATGATATAAAACAAAATATCTACCCCTTTCCTAATGGATGTAAACTTTCTGTTGGGTTTTCTAACTGCCACTGCACATCAAGTGGATATTTTCTAACCATGATCAAAAAGACTCCAAGATCATTCTTGAGCAGTAACAGCTATTTTAGATGCCTTTTTGTATGTTTGGTTTGGAAAATAATCCTATGTGCATTACTTTGCATTTATCAACATTGAATTTCATCTGCCATTTTGTTGCATAATCTAGTTCTGTCACAGGTCCATAAGAAACACTTAGGGCTTGTCTTCACTACCAGGGTCAGTCATCCTAAGCTATGTAGCTGGAGTAGTGTAACTTAGGCCGACTTATCCCGGTGTCTTCATTGCACTGAGTCGACAGGAGCTGCTCTACAGTCGATTTACAGAGGTGGAGTACCAGGGTCAACTGGAGAGTGCTCTGCTGTTGATTTAGTGGGTCTTCACTAGACCTGTTAAATCGACACCGACTGCATCTATTGCAGCAGCATTGGTCTCCCTGGTAGTGAAGACAAGACCTTATGGTGGATCTATTGCAACCCAGTCTTCTGTCTTTATTAAAACATTGGTCAAGCACTAAGCTATTAAGAGATGTTCTAGCCAAAGTATGGTAGTCAGCCAAATCTATTAAAGTTCCTAAATTAATGTCTTTAAAGGACACACTGAGAAAACAGACCTGATTTCAACTCCAGATGCCTTTAGTCTTTATGCAAAATTTATACTAAAAGCCTCTTGCCATTTATTTGTAGAACAAATGAGGCTTTTCTTTTTTCCTTAGTCTCTTCAGTCCCTATCACTGTCACAAGATCAGAATTTCTGCCCTCTCCTAGTCTCTCTATTTCAAACCGAGATCCACAACAAGCCCTACTACCCCCTGATCTCACCCAGACTGAGAAGCAGGAGGCTCCCATTGAAATCAATGGGAGTTGGTGCCTAAATATCTTTGAGGATCTGGTCCTTAGACTTATTGACAATGAGCTTACGAGGCAGCTACAGCAGTGCAAAACCCCAAGGTAGATTTGGTGCAAATCTGGATAAGCTGGAATGCAAGTCATAGTTTACCCCAGTGCAGGGCAACTCCACTAGGGTTTGGGATTAGTGCAGTTACATTGATATAGATACAGTGGGAGCTAAAATCCCCAATGTAGACAGGGCTTGGCTTTAAGCAGTAATGGGTGAATATCTGAAGATGTAAATAAGCATCCAAAGAGAAGCCTAATGCTACAAAGTTTGGATTTGAAACTGGGTCCAAATGTTCTTTATCTAATATGTAAGGGGGAAGAGTATATTTCTAATTTGTTTTTCTTTGCTTCCTTACAAACTAAAAAAGGGGGACCAGCTCTGAAATTCAGATCTAGCTCTGAGGTCTTCCAAAGCTTTAGGAGGCTTTGGATCTGGGGTTTTGTGTCAGGCCAGTTTGTAAATCCAAAAGTCTCAGGGCCTGAGTCTTTTCCCACTTACACCAGTGTAATTGCATAACACTCCAATGGGAGCTCCACATTGTGGAGAAGGCTTCTGGGATTGGGCCCCTAAACTTGGAAGACGTTCAGATCCAAAGCAAAAACCTTTTAGACATGCCTATTTTTTTTTGTGACGTGATCTTGTTTTACTTTACAAGAGAGCTTAACCCCAATCCTATCAGAAAACACGGGCTGTCATCACTGACAGCAGAAACAGCACACAAATAAGTCTCATGCAAGCATAATTTTGTCTTCTACTGAACAGAAACAGACCCTTGTTGTTTCCTAGATACTGGAAGATATTTTATACTTTTAGCTCCTGATGTTCATGTTAGCTGAGACATTTTGAAGGTCCAATCAAATTGCTTTCATTTATCAGAAAACATTTTATTTTTACCTGTTCTGATAGCAATATATTATTCTAAGGCAAAAGTAAATGCCAAATGTTTCTGTTTAATGTCCTGGTCAGATATTAACAGTAACCAGGGGAGAGAAAGGAAGGTTATCAAAGACAGACTAAGATGGATCCTACACAAGATTGGCACAGTTAATTAAAAATAAATGATTCCTAAACTGATAGGTAGCACACAGAAGCAATAGGTCCACAAATTCATTTCATAGGAGCACAGCTGAAGATGCAAAGCTATGAAGGGAGTGTTTTTTTAACTCCTAATCACAAGACCGTTTTAGCTGAATTGCTTTCAACATCTTCTCATCCAAATAGGAAGTCAGGAGCCCAAGAAAAATGGCATTGGTCAGTCCTTTCATTGCCCATAGAAATTGCACTTTTTTTCTGGACTTCAACTTCATGGGACAGATCCTCAGCTGGTGTAAAAGCAATAGCAATGCATTGACTTACACCATCTAAGGAGCTGATGGTTAATGTAATTCTTCTATTGGTGGGACCTGATTTCTCCTCTTATTTACACATATTTTACTTTGGTAACTGACTCCAGTGCAGTTATTCCTGATTTACAAGTATCAGTGAGGTGAAAAGGCCTAAGTATTTTGGTGGCCATTCTGTCTGTTAAAGGCACTTGTATGGCTCCCATCCCTGTTGTATTTGAGGCTATATCTACGCTGCAGCTCGGAGAGAGCATCCCAGCCCAGGTAGACAGACTTGCACTAACAGGGCTCAAGTTAACTTGCTAAAAATAGCAGCATGGCTCAGGACCTCACATCTAGGGGGTCAGGTGGTCTTGCAAACCAAACTGCAATGTCAGCACTGTTTTTAGCATGCTAGCTTGAACCCCATTAGTGCACGTCTGTCTACCTGGGTTGGAAGACTTGCTCCCAGCTGCACTGTAGATATACCCTGAGTGCCTCACAATCTTTAATGCATTTATCCTTAAAATACCCTTTGAGAGTGGGAAATTCTATTCTCCTGCAGTACAGATGGGGAATTAAGGCACAGGGAGGCCAAGTTCACACAGGAGGTCTATAGAGGAGCAGGAAATTTAACATGGGTCCCCTAATACAGTGCCCAAACCACAGGACCATCCTTCCTCTCTAACTTACCACTGAATATTTTTTCATTTTTCTTTAATTACGAGATCCATGAAAATGGAGTCCCTAGCAATTACTCTGGGTGCAACTTGATAATTGCTTAAATTTACAATGATAAAGGTAGACTGCTTTGAAAATCCCCAAGGGGGTTAGGTGCCATACTCACTGGAACTGTGGGAGTTTGGCACCTAATTCCTTTACACAACTTTCAGAGTAGCAGCTGTGTTAGTCTGTATCCACAAAAAGAACAGAAGTACTTGTGGCACCTTAGAGACTAACAATTTTATTAGAGCATAAGCTTTCGTGGGCTACTGCCCACTTCTTCGGATGCATAGAATGGAACATGTATTGAGGAGAGATACACATACAGAGAGCATGAAAAGGTGGGAGTTGTCTTACCAACTCCAAGAAGCCAATTAAGTAAGAGGAAAAAACTTTTGAAGTGATGATCAAGATAGCCCAGTACAGACAGTTTGATAAGAAGTGTGAGAATACTTACATGGGGAGATGGATTCAATGTTTGTAATGGCTCAGCCATTCCCAGTCTCTATTCAAGCCTAAGCTGATTGTATCTAGTTTGCATATCAATTGAAGTGCAGCAGTTTCTCATTGGAGCCTGTTTTTGAAGCTTTTCTGTTGCAAAATTGCCACCCTCAGGTCTGTTACTGAGTGACCAGACAGGAGAACAGTTTAACCTACTGGTTTTGGAATGTTATGATTCCTGATGTCAGATTTGTGTCCATTTATTCTTTTGCATAGACTTTCCAGTTTGGCCAATGTACATGGCAGAGGGGCATTGCTGGCACATGATGGCATATATCACATTGGTAGATATGCAGGTGAACAAACCCCTGATGGCATGGCTGATGTGAATAGATCCTATGATGTCACTTGAATAGATATGTGGAAGAGTTGGCGTTGGGCTTTGTTGCAAGGATAGGTTCCTGGATCAGTGTTTTTGTTCAGTGTGGTGTGGTTATGACCAGAATAACTTGATTCCAGAGTTTAGCCTATGTGCAAACATAATTAACCCTTCAGTTACTATGACAACAGTGAAAGAACACAGCTAACACACCAATGAATTCCTGTGCAAGGCAAGTTAGTGAGCTTTTTAAAATCAGGGCTTCCTGATTATCTGCACCCAGACTGAATTTCATACCAGTGTCTAGAAAGGTCAGCCCTCTTAGAATTTCAACATCTCTCTTGCAGTTCCTGTAGATCCTGTTGTCTAAGCAACTGATGAAAAGCTTTTGTCAAGTAAGATTGGTTGCTAGAGAAGAGGCTGAAAAGCTTGAGCTCAAGCAGGGCAAGCAGATAGTGATTCAGTTTCATTACTGAATCATCCGTCACTTTGTTCTCCTGATTGCATGGATGCTGTAGATGGATGAGTTTGCCTCTACGCAGTCTAAATTGTGTCAGATCTCACCAAATTAATTTTATTTTCAGGTGTTTGTAGCTCAGGAATTAAACAGGGCCCCTTATCTGTCCAGGCAGAAAAGGGATCTTATAGTTCAAAGTAAATTTAATCACCCATTTCAAATAGCCACTCTGTCTGGCCTTATGAGCTCCAAATATTTCAGGGTGCTTTTTTCTATGCTTTGCTAACTCTCAAAGACCTATGCAAGACCAAAGGTCCATGTAGCCCAGTAGCCTGTCTTTATTGTGGCCAATGCCAGGTGCCGCAGAGAGAATGAACAGAACAGGTAATCATCAAGTGATCCATCCCCTGTCGCCCATTCCCAGCTTCTGGCAAACAGAGGCTAGGGACACCATCCCTGCCCATCCTGGCTAATAGCCATTGAGGTTTAATAGCCATTAAACAAAGACAATAGAGCAAGGGACTAGAGCCTCAGTTCAGCAAGATGCTTAAGCAATGGATTGTTCATATGCTTAATGAGACCATGTGGGCAAGGTAATATCCTTTAATGGTCCAATGCTTCTTAAGCTGCTTAAGCTTTCAAGCTACGGAGTTGAAGAGCTCTGTAGCTCAAAAGCTTGTCTCTTCCACCAACATAAGTTGGACCATTAAAGGATATTGGCTCACCCTCCTTGACTGTCAGATCCTGGGACCAACATGGCTACAACAACACTGCAAACAGCATGTACTTAAAGTTAGGCACTTGCTTAAATATCCTGTTGAGTCAGGGCTCTATTCCTAACTTTCTCACTGGATGTGTGAAGATGACAGTGTTATTTAGGACCCTTTTTTGTTCAAGATCAGGTTAATCAAAGAATCTGGCTAAATTCTGGTTTGCCAGCTGGGGAGCTATCATCTGAGTACACTAGAAAGGGTGAGCACATTTTTAAATACCTATTCTCCTGTGTATGTACTTTGTGTAAAAGCTTTTCCATTACAACAGCCCATGTTTTACTATACCACAATTCCATAGGAGAAGGACCAGCTTTTTAAGGATCAAATCCTCAGCTGGTATAAATTGGTTGAGCAGCATTTACTTCAATGCCAACGTACCCCATTTTGAGGATCTGACCCTAAACTTGGGTACATAAAATGCCCTGATCAATAGTTAGACACCTAAATAACAGACCTAAATTGCCAGAATTGTTTGATGGGACTCGGTTGACGTCACAGGTGCTCTGCACCTCTGAATATCAAGCTGCTTTTATTTAACTTCCTAAGTATGGGTATAGCAGCCTGACTTTAGGCACCCTGATTTGAAAATCACTGACTTCAATGGGAGATTCACACCCTGAGGTAGGGTTACCATACGTCCTCTTTTTCCCGGACATGTCCAGCTTTTCAGCACTCAAACCCCCATCCGGGGGGAATTGCCAAAAAGCCGAACATGTCCGGGAAAATGGCGGCTCTGCTCCTCCCCTGACTCTTCGGCTCTGTTTAAGAGCCGAGCGCTACGGGCTTCGGGCAGCCCCCATACCTCTGGACCCTGCGCCGCCAGAGCCCGGGAGGGGAAGTGCCCAGCCGGGCACGCAGGGTCCGGAGGCATGGGGGCTGCCCAAAGCCCGAGTGCTACCGGCTTCACGGTTTGCCGGGCAGCCTCCAGACCCTGCACCCCCGGCTGGGCGCTTCCCCTCCCGGGCTCCAGCTGTGCTGGGGAAGCACCGGCCGGGGGCGCAGGGTCTGGGGGCTGCCCGGCAAACTGTGAAGCCGGTAGCGCTCGGGCAGCCCTTTCTGTGTGGCTGGGAGTGGGAGGGAGGAGGGGGCAGAGTTAGGGCAGGGAAGGGGTGGGGCTAGGGGTGGGGGAAATGGCGGGGCTAGGGCCCATGGGGGGTTTTTTTTTTTTTTTTTTTTTTTTTATTTGTTAGATATGGTAACCCTAACTGAGGGCTTGTGGGATCAGTCCTCTGTTTAGTTTATTAACCTGTAACTGATTTCATTACACAAAATAAACCTCCCCAGCAAATCCTCCAAACCCAATAACCAAATGGTGCGATCTCACTGTAGTGGTTTCCTGTGGAAACAAGTGCAGGGGTTAGCTCCTGTAGCATATATTCACTTTGAACAATGACAGTAATGCTCTCTGCCCTGCATCTGGTATAGGTTTAATTCAGAACCTGCGGCAGCTGACTCTCAGTTGATGTCTTTATTTGACATGACCTGGAGGAAGGATTTCTTTAATTCACTCAGACCTTGATGTGTAAGATAGATTTTTCTCAGACTGCTTTTATTATTTCTCTACAACCAAAAATAAATCCCCTTCCCTTGCCCCAAAGGAGGTTTTATAAGGGTTTTTTTAAGGTTAATGTTACCTAGACTAATGAGAACCTTTCAATCAGATATTTTAAAGCCTAGGACTTGGATCTCAAGTCTGTTTTGTGATTTGTTATTAAATAAGGAACCTGTATCTACTAAATTACCCTCAGGCAACCAAGAAACACTCTGCCACCTCTTGAGTAAAGTCATTTATCAGAACACTGTTAGGTCATCTGGATAACTATGCTTCTGTCCCTCTTGGACAAACCAAGAGGTCATATACAGTTTATGGGGACAAAAATAATGCAGTTAGTTGTTTTAGTGCACTGAAGTAAGAGACCCAGCCCAAAAGGATACTTAACACTTCTTGAACCTTCTCAGTAGGTGCTCAGCACCTAGCAGAATCAGGCTCTTGCTGCCCAGTTGGACCCAAATGGTTTAGGGCCTAATCCAACTCTGACTAATCAGTGGAAAGACTTCCACTGATGTCCATGGGAATGGAATCTAGCTCTTGTAGTCCCAACCACAAAGCTTTGTGTGCCCCATTTTTTTGAAATCTGAAACTGCTACATAGTGGGATACATTTCATAATACAGGTACATCAATTAGTGTTTTATACTGCATTTACACTATAATTATAACACTTCTAATTCTGAAGTGTATCCAAAGAATATAATCCTCAAATCATGGCAAAATACAAATGAAGAGCTCAGTCTCAGAATTTAATAGTCTAAATAATAACCATTTCCTGCTCCCATTACCTTTGTGGGCATGCTTTGAATCTGCAATGCAATGTACAGTCCTGTTCAGCAGAAAATTCAAATCTGATCCGCCTGTCCTATAGGACTCAGGAAAAGCTTGCAGTGGGGTCTCAGGTGGGTTTGAATGTTGACATCTAGATGATCATTTGATGACCGAACAAATCCCCACTGTCAGAAAGCAAGCTCTCCTCGCGCTAAGGACTGTGTGAGTGGCATATATCCGCAAAATATAATCCTACTGGGAAAAGGAGTCAAGGGCAGGCTGATGTTTTTTTTTATATATTAATAGCAATTCCAAAAGGTGCTTCAGAGCCGTAAGGTGGGAAAAGGGGTGAGTAATGACATAACAAAAGGAAACTAGCTGTGTATAACTTCACCCTTACTGATTAACAGAAATCTGTCTAGAAAATATCAAAATAGATGTCTGCATGGGTGTTTATGCTGCAGTCATCCAGAAAGGTTTCACCAAGGAAAACAAAATAGAATCAGACACAGGCACTGTAGGTGAGGGAATTCAATTCAGTCCTATTGTATGAGGTATTTTTTGATGTTGTTGATCATAGCACTTAGAGCTCCGAGTAAAAACTAGAGAGGCCTAAGCTGCAGTGTTTGGATATGGATTCAGTTCTGGTTCTGAGCTTCCATTTGTTTTCAGTTGTAGCCATTGAGAGAACTAAGGGCTAGCTATAAAAAAGCTAGATTGTGATTTTTATTTTTTTAGACTGCACAAAAGAATAACCCACTTCTATAAGCTACCTGGACCTTGGGTCTGGAGTCCTGGACACTTAAAAGTAAACAGGGCTACTTGCCTGTCTACTCTCTCCCTGGGGCAGTTGAGTGGGTGGAACCTTGGCTCTCCATTCCTCTTAGCCCATTGGCTGGGTACTTGAGCTAGTGTTGGTGGTACCAGTGGTAAATTTCTGCCCCCCTGAAAGTGAGCAGCAGGGAGAAACTTGACTCAGAAGGATGTCTCTGCAACACAGTGCATTCTTGGGGTACAGCACCTGGGTGGTGCAGCTTATACCTAGCTCCTTGCTCTAAAGTCTTAAACAAGTCCAGGGTTTGGATGAGCATCAGGATCAAAACTTTTCTAAAGTCCACAGATGGAGGCAAGCCAAACCCCACATCCCAACATCTCTGGAATGAACCTGAGCTAATGTAGGATTGTTCAATTAGGTGGGGAAATTGGCACCCAAAATTCATTAAAGCCTGTTTTATGAGCAAAAATGTAGAATATCTTCATAAAAGAAAAGTGCACAAGCAATATTGGCCTCTGAAATTCCACTCAAGTGGAAAATAAGGAAGAATGTCACTGCCCTTGGAAATGTTATGTGTATAATTGTGCAAAGTTGCTCTTGAAAAAAATTTACGTCTGAAATTCAGTATGGTACTTAAAGTCCTTCAGAATATCAGCTTTCAATTCTGGATGGAAGCTTGTCGTGTGTCTATTCCAAGGGGCCAGATATTCAAAAGAGCTCCTCATCTGACATGGTGGGCACTTTTGAAAATCTGGACCCAGTTAGTGAGTGGCAAATGTTGAAAAATTATGTTCAATAATACCTATCTTATCAGGAAGTGCTTTATAAATATTTATTTGCCACCCCACCCTGTGATGTAAAAAGTCCATAGGGGTTGTGGAAGCAGGGTTAAATGACTTGACAAGGCTGCACACTAAGTCAATAACCTCATCAAAAATGTTGAAGTGTTGATTCCCAGTCCCTTTCTCTATTTATTGTAGCACTTAGGAACCCCAGTCATGGACCAGAACCCCATTGTGCTAGATGTTAACATTCCAAGTGAGTCCTGTTGTACAAACATAGGACTGTCTCAAATACGCCCTTTTACCCCCAGCCCTTCTCTCCAGGTCCTTGCCCAGCCTCCATCCTAGCAGTGTCTGGGCCTCCCATCTCCTGCCAACTGTTTCCATGGTGGCCTTGCCTCCCTGGACCCAGAAGATGAGCCATAGCCAGGTGTGGATCCAGGCTCGCTGTGGTCCTTCAGAACGGCAGTTCTTTTCCCTTGTTACCATTTCCCCTCCACCCTCACTGAGGGGCTTGTTCCAGACAGGCTGCTTGACTGGGCTTCCAGCAGGCAGTTCCTCTGGTTACATCGTCACTAGACCTCTTTTCCCAACCCCACTGTTTCTCTACCAGAGGCCTCCTATGTAGCCCCTCTGTGATGCCTGCACTATGCATTCTAGGAGAAACAGTGCTTGGTTAGGCCTATTACAGTCATGCCCAAAGACCAGCCAAGCGGGGTGGGGGGGCCTCCATTGTGCTCAGTGTGGTACAAAACTCAGATGGTCCCTGCCCCAAAGGGCCTGCAATCTAAGTAACAGATGGATTACTTTCCATCACTCAGTCTTAAATTGCAGAAGTTTACTCCATTACCTGTTTGTAGGTGGTTTGGGGAGGCACCCGCCAACAGTATTTCCAGCCATTTGTTAGCATTTTGGGTTTCAATGTTGACTGAGGAGAATTGCTTATATAAAGTGATTCCTGACAGTATCTCAAGAATGCAGAATTAGTATTGACTTTCCCCTTGGCCATCTCAGATGGTTGGGCAGGGCAATCCCAATTGCACTTAAATTTCAGCATATGCCCTTTGTCATGATGTATTTACTTACTTAGCCTATTCAAATGCAACAACTGGCTGTCTCAGATGTCTGTCAAGCATATAATAAATACAGTTCCAGCACTATATCCGCTCCGCTATTGGCAAGATGTTGACCTTTGACAAACCAGTTGAAATTTTTTAAAATTGTCTGAAGTGGACCTTGAACTGGTCCTACTTAGCTTTACAGCAGAGATGTGCTGCCTAATCTGGGGATAATCTCTTTTTAAGATGAACTCCTTGGAAAAACATAGTGAAGAATTTTGCTTCAGAATGAATGGGCTGATGTGGCCCAAGGAATTTACAGCTATAAAAGTATAGGGTCAGATTCTCAACCAAGAAAAATCAGTGTTGCTCTATTGAAGTCCACAGAACTATGTAGATTTACACCCTCTGAGGAGCTGGGATAAAATTTTCAAGAGTGCCCAAATGACTTAGGAACCCAACTCCCATTTTCAAAAAATGGCTGAGGCACTTAGCCTAAAGGGTAGATTTAAAAAAAGTGTAGGTGACTAAAGATGAACGCTTCATGGACAAATGTGCAACTCTCCTTGCAATCATTGTGAATAAGCATAAACAAATATGCTTGTACCCATTTTATTTTTATGACCAAATAAAATGTAGCCCAGATTTTTTCCAAAGTGACTAGTGATTTTGGGTGGGGACCATGGGGGACTAACTTTCAGAGGGCAGGTGTTCAGCACTTTCTGGAAAAACAGGCCTGTTAAGCCATCTCAAGTTGAGGAACCCAAATCTCTAGTGACTTTTGAGACTCTTGGCCAACATGTGCATGTAAATTAGGCATGGTCCCTGAGTCTCTGGGAAGTGACTAATACAGTCCATAACTTCAACAGGTGCACAAGTTTTATAGCAATGGGTCTAATCAATTGACTAAAGATAAGTATGTGCACAACTGCATGTGGGACTGGGCCCTTAATATTTGGTTAATTTACAGCAAATCCTAACTGAGCACACAGGGAAAGCACAAGCACAATTCTGATGGTCGATCATGGACTCCAGCTCATAGAATCGTAGAAAGGTAGGGCTGGGAAGGACCTTGAGAGGTCCTCTAGTCCAGCCCCCTTCACTGAGGCTTGTGTAAACTGGCAACCTTCAAGAGACACAAATGAAATGGTAGATTGCAGCAAAAAACCCTGCTCTACCAATAAGGCAGAGAAAGGGAAACTACTAAAATAGCACACCCTTTGCCTTCTATAACCCCTGTAGAACTGTTCAGACTGTGGAACCATAAAACAAAATTCATTTCATGTACCCTGCAAAGAAATAAGATTAGATGTTAAGCTTATGACCTTTGACAGATCGAGGGGATAATGGAGAAATTGGCATAGTCTGTGGGGTGTTTTTTGTTAAATCTCGGTCAAAGAAGCAACAGAATGAGTATAAAAAATCCAGTCAGACCAAAATGTCCATTGTCTTTTTAAAAGACATTTCTGAAAGAGCCAGAGGCTGAAGGTTAGTAGAACATGCTTCAAGGAGATTTAAAGCATATTTAGCAAAATCCTGTTTAGGGGAGGGTAACCTGCAGTTAGGATTATCCTGCCCTTGGGTCCAATGCTCTGAGGGGCTGATGGTGTCTCCTGGGAAGTGCTAGAAGTTGAGGGTATTCAGCACCTTGCAGATTTGAGACCTTTGGGCCAGATTCAAGGCATGTGTGCGCACAAGTTGTACCACTGTAGTTAGCAATACAACTCCCCCCACCAAGTGTGGCTGCAGTGATAGCTGTATAAGGGTGTAGCTATTCCAGTACAGGAAAAGGAATAAGCTCTACTGGTATAATGGAGTTGTACTGGTTTAACTGCATACTCAGTCACTGGGGCCATTTGTGGGAAGAAGGGTAACAGAATATGGCCCTGTGGAGTTACTGTGTGAAGTGGGATGCAGCATGTTGGCTGATAAGTACCAGGGGAGGAGAGGAAGGTAGGCACTTTTTGAAAGGTCCTCTCAAATTTCTGAAATATGAAACCTTCTCCTGACTTAAACAGTGGAAACTAGGGACCAGTGCAGGCCTCCTTCATACCAGATTTATATGGTGTTCAATTCAGGGAAACTAAAGCACTTAGAAGGAAAAATTAGGTGAGCAATAAATCATGAGATAAAAGGCAATAGGGGAGAAAATAAGCCCTGTCAGCTAAATCTGAGGAGGACACTTCTAAATAGGTGGGTTCCCTTTCACCTCTAGAATGGCAAAAGATTAATAACTAAAGCAGTTAGGAGATTAAGGGGGTGAAAAACACAATGCTGCTGCACAAGTTACATTAATAAAGGGCCCAATCTTGCTCCCATTGAAGTCAAAGGGAATTCTGCCACTGGTTTTAATGGGAGCTGGATCAGGCTGTAATACTCTGCTTCCTGAAAAGATAATCTATCACCAAAGCAATGATACTGGTTGGACAGCTGTTATCCAGGGGTGTCTTTGGCACAAGTGATAAGTGTGTTAAGGTGACTCACCCAACAAATCTCAGGACCCAGGATGACATTTACAGGAAGGACAAATATATCTTTTGAACCAACACCCAAAAGAGAACCCTTGGAAATGTTGCTAAATATAATTGTGGTTGTGAGAGCTAGAAAATTTGATACAGTATAAATCTGAGCAAAGAATCTCCTAGATTGCACATAGCTTAATGCTATAGGGTGAAAATAATCAAATGTATACAAAGTGATGGGGCGGTAGAAAAGGATGGAAGAGCCTAAGTTTCAGAGAAATCCAACTAGGGAAATTTTTGCAAGCTGTGAACAAGTGGAGTGAGATTGTCTTTAGGCAGAGCCCTAAGCACAGGGCAGTGTGTGTGGTCTTCACCAACATGGTGGTAGCCACAGGAGGCCATGTGACTCTCAGACTCCAATCTGATGCCTAATGCCTTTGTTGCTCCTTGCTCTGGGGTGTAGTAATCTACTCTTGGTTTATGCTGGTAGTGCAATACCAAAAACTTCAGTGCATTTACGTTCTGTTTAGACAGCTGTGAATTAGGAGTATCTTAAAAGAACTATGGGAAGAATATGCAATTTGGTACAGCTCCATTGAAGTCACTGGTGATATCTTAATTACACTAGCTAAGATGTATGATTACTGAAATGCCATTCTTTACAAAACCCACTCCAGTGTCCTGTGGTACAGTGCTGGTCCTACTTAGATTGTAAGTGCTTTAGGGCAGGGACTGTCTTGTTGTGTACTGCATCTAGCTCAAGGATGTTCTGGTTCATGAGCAGGGCTCCTGGGCACTAAAAGAATAGAAATTATTTTTAATACTGATTTATAAACCTTGCAGTTCACTATATATTTTAGGCCCTTATAAAAATAAGAATGTGGGTAGGTGCCATTTTCCCCCATTTTATAGACAGCTCAGTCAGCTGAAGAGACAGTGGCAGTAGCAGAGTTTGGAATAGAACCTAGTTCTTTATTTGCAACAAAACAAAGTATTGTTTCTAAGTAGATATCAAAAAGGGAGACTGAAAAGGAGACAGGTGGGAATGGGAAAGGCTCACATATAGACTAAACAGGCCTCAGGTATTTTCAAAAGACACTCAGGGCAGGTCTTCACTACGGGGGGGGGGGGGGGGGGTTGATAGGTCAAATTCAGCTATGCTATTAGCATAGCTGAATTCGACCTATCAAAGTCAACTTACCCCGCTGTAAGGACGGCGGCAAAATCTACCTTGGCGGCTCCCTGTCGACGGCGCTTACTCCCACCTCTGCTGGTGGAGTAAGAGCGTCGATTCGGGGATCGATTGTTGCATCCCAATGAGATGCAATAATTTGATCCCCAAGAGATCAATTTCTACCTACTGATTCAGGCAGGTAGTGTAGACCTAGCCTCAATTAAAGGGGTCTGTGGCAGTGCTGAGAACCAGCACTCTGGTCACTAAGTCCAATTAGTTTCCCTGGAGAGGGGCATGAGTGAGGGAAGCTGGAGCTAACTAGATCAGTCTGAGTTGGGAAGCACTAAGGAGCTAGTTACCCCATTAAGTGGAAGAGCAGACAGGCACACAGGAAGGAAGTGCAAGTGGGGAATGAGAGAGGCTATCAAGGCCAGGGTAAAAGGAGGTCTCTGCATGGAGGGATCTTTTCCCTTCACTTGTCTTTGGCAAAGGGGGCTGAAGTTGATAGTTGGTGTAAACAGAGTGATTGCACAGGGTGGTGATTGAGATAAATAAGTAAACAACATGGGTGTTCACAAACCGGAGGCAAGAGCCATTTGAATGAAGACAGAAGCAGAAAGCTATGCCCTGTCAGTTTCCAACTAGATTAAATATTTGTGATCCTCAATCCAGAGCAAGGATTAAGCCTGAGTCTATGTTGCCCTGGGGTTGAATGCTTTTTAAGTTATCTGAGTCTATCTTGGTGCTTTTGGACTCTTATGAATCTTGGAAATTTAGCACCAGTAATCCCATTGCTTTTTCCTTAGTGACTACATATTAAGAGTTTAGTGGTGGTGCCCCAGTAATATGCCAAATCTAAAAGGTCAGTAATAGATATGGAGAGAATCTCTAATCAGATAAAATTGATTGAAAGCAACTTCAAGTTTTCAAAGTCAACATGAAGCTGAAATGCATATTCTTAGAATGAGTGCATGTCCATCAAAATCAGATAAAATATATTCCCATTAGTCACCATGTAAGAGTGCAGCATTTTTACTGCCATTGAATTGTTCTTGCTGAGGTATTAATATCATTTTTCAATTTCCTATATTTTCCTTCAAACTGCAAAAACTTGAGACTTTTATAGTTTTTTAAATATTCTTAGTGATCACATGACCTCCATTTGCAATCACAGATTAAAGCAGTTGTTCCGGAATCTTGACAAATGCAATATTTGGGACAGATTCCCAGATGACATAAATGGGTGTAGCTCCACTTGCTTCAAAGGAGCAATACTTGACAATTTAGCCCTAAGCAAAAGAGAGCTTATGGAAGTGGTTGTGGCCAAAACTGTTCTTTGTCTCTCTCAAGTTGCTAATGGACCAGGGTCCCTATCACAAAATGGTTAACTGAATTAGCATTAATTTGCCTTTTTTCTTTAAGGCAAATGGGCCCCCAGCAGTTCTAGCTATCTGAAATTAGCCACATACAACAATCAGAAGAAAAAGATCCGTTCAGGATCCCTCTTTGCAAACCTGAAGTGGGAGATCTGAGCCCACCAATAATGGGTGAGTATCTGTGTCCAGATCCTAGCATAATGAGCTTCTGATTTGGTTGGAGCTTATAGGCTCTAAAGTAACAAACTGTTAACAGTAATATGGAGGGCAAAGGCATGGAGAAATTTGCCTTTGAAAGTTCCCTGAGGAAAAGCATATTCAAAGCATACAAATAAAGTGGCTAATGTAACCAAAAGGCACCTAAGCTGCCAGTATGAAAACTGTATAAACTGGCAGTTTGGAGGCACATGTGTCGTAAGGCTATTTCCTTGTAAAGCTGGTGGAAAGATTTTTATATCCATTCCTGTTCCTCATAAAATGCTAATGTAAATCTCCCACATGCTGCAGTGCCAGAAAACTAGATTATCTAATTAGACCTATAAAACTTTACCCAACTCAGACCCGTTACCCGAATGAAATGTGTCCACTCCACAGCATTTTTTTGCTCCATGCTTCTGTAATTGCCTACTATAAAAAAATTTGGTTGATCTCTACCCCAAAGCAGGCCCTTATATTTGCAACAATTTTCAACTGGAATCCAGATTCCTTACAGATGAACTTGAGTGGTTGAGATAATCTTTAATGATGTTACCCCCCTCAATAGTATCCCCTTTACTCTTACACAGATTTAGAGGTACAGAATATGAACTTGATTCTCTATAATTTCAGAGTGAATAAGGCATGAAGCTGTTGGAGACTAAATCTTGTAATTAGCAAGAAATATATGTTAAATATGAGCAAGAAGGAAATATTTTGAATGCATGGGATAAAGACCAACCACATGTTCACAGCTGGAGTCTGTAAAAAGCCTCTTCAGTATGGGCTGCATCCAACTCCCACTGAAGTTAATGGAATACATAGATGGGCATTGCATCAAGCCCAAAGAGCCAGACTCTTTTGGAAGTAATCTCCATGGCACCAGGTTTTCAAAAGATCTTCACTCCTAGTTAGGCACCTAACTAAAAACTAGATTTTTTTTTTTTCCAAAGAGTTCAACAACTTGAGTGTGCGTAATGTTACTTTGACAGGGGACACCAGAAATAGGTTGAATGGAAATTCACTGTTCTGGCAAAAATGCCAATAAACTTGTGGTTAGGCCTTGTGTGTGGGGGCCCAAGATAGGGGGAGTTTTTTTGTCATCCTCTCCCACTGCACATTCATGTAAGGGCCCTTTGCCACCTGGACTTTAACCCCTCTGTGCCTCAGTTTACCTCATATGGCTGTTGGGAGGCTGAATTAAAATTGTGAAGTTTTGGAGGCTTCTCTGATAAAGCATTCTCTCTTTACATAGTAAGATCTCTCTGTTCTGGGTTCCTAGATAGTTATACTTTAGGATCACTCTCATTGGAGTGTGTGTGTGGGGGGGGGGGGGGGGGGAGGGTTGGGCAGATGGTGTCAGTTATCCATATGCTGGAAATGAATAAAAGCAACTCTGCATGAGCCATCTCTCTCAGAGCAGCAGCTGACAGGAGGCTGGCCTGAGGGTATCCGGATGATGACTCAGGAACAGCAGGTTTACTTGCCTCTCCTGTGGTGTAATTAGGTACTGGAAGGAAAAGAAGTGAAGGCCAATTGTTATGCTCTGGAGCTGAGCTAATGCAGCATCAGTTTATGTTGCTGACTCACTACTCTCCAAGGTCCAAAGACTAATGCCTTCCAAACTTCAGAATAGGACCAGAGACTGCTCCAAAATCAGAGCTCTGTAAGCAGGTGCACTTCCCAAGGCACACCTGCTGAGTCACTCATCTGGAGAGAGCATCTGATGTCTGTCACTGTCAGTTGCCCCCACTCAACATCAGAGCTGCAGGTTCCCTGCAACTCCTCCTCACCATACCATGGGCTGCTGAACAGGAAACCGAGATTGCCCCCTCACTCTCCCTTTCTCATTGCTCCCTCTGCTGGATTCCTTGCTCCACACTGTATGCAGCAGGTGGTGAGGAAGAGAGACCGCCAACCAGTGCTGCTGCTTCCGCCCTCTTGGCCATGAGCTGCAGGAGCTATAGGTATAGTGATATGCATGCATTGGCAGTAGAAATAAAACCTGGTGGGACAGTGTTGTGGGGGAGAGACAGGATCTGGGATGGACAAATTGAACAGAAGGAAATGCAGATGGACTGAACCATTGGGTACAACTGAGAAGCAGATAGAGCCCTTTAATTCTAGTTCTGGTCAGCTGAGGACACTAATGAAATATTGAAAACACATTCAACTTCCTCCTTGTGTCCAGCCACCAGGCTGCTCAGGTATTGGGAACTTGGCTGAGAGCAAAGCAACAGCAGGATATTCAGTCCACTGGAAGGTGAGGAGGTGAAGCAGAACAGCTGTTCCCTGTAAGTGCATGGCAGCTGTGACTTCCTCTTGAGCTGGGTTAGCAGGAAACCATTTAAACTGGGATGTACCCTGCAGGCTGCTGTACTACTTCCTTGGGTAGGAAAGATCTGCAACCAGATAAGGGGCTGTGTTGGGCACTCATTTTCAATGTAGCTCTGTTGCCTCCAAGGACCAGATTCTCAGTTGGTGGCATCATTCATTGAAGTTTCTAGAGAAACACCACTTTACCCCAGCTGAGGACTTTTTTCCTTCCCCTGAAGAACTCTTCACTTTTTTCTTGATTTACACACAATTCAGTATGGAATCTCACTGCATTAAGCATCCCGGCTTCTGTCATCTCTGCTGTTCCTATTGAAGGATTATCTAATGACAATCTGGATCGTAGCAAAGAGGTGCTTTTCTAGCATTCAAAGCCCCCCTGAAATATCTGAGCTGCTAACCCCCCAAATAGTAGGGGAATTTCTAAACCATCACAAACAGCCAAAGTAAAGTAGGAGAAGATGGAACAGTGAGGTCAGCATAATGCTGAAAGTTTTCTACAGGAGTCTTTCCTATAGAGTTTTACTGAAGTTGTGAACATTTGTAAGTTGTGAATAATATAGATCCAAGAGACCAGGTCAGATTCAGTAAGAGAAATTAACGTATGTAACCCTTGGTTAATCTCTCTTAGGATCTGATTTTTCTCACCTACCTGGCAAATCAGGAGCAACTGTACTGAATTACACTAGTGTAAATATGAACAGAATCAGGCCCCCATGTATATTTTGCTCAGCACAATGGTATGACTGCCTAACTGAATGCCAAAAGTCTGACCTAAAATATGAATACTCCATGTTAAAGGCAAAATGACATCCATCATTCACTCAGTTTGGGCCAAATCTCAGACTGTCATAAACCCCTGCTGTACAGACTAAACCACTTTTCTTCCCTGAGTTTAGAATAGAACCCAGTAATCCTGGCTACTATCCTAACTCTAACCATGGCCTTAGTGCTGAATCTCTGCTCTTGTGGACTTCAGTTAACTAACCCACAAACTCGGTCATTTGGCAGCTCTTAACTCACATTTTATACCAAATTAATGAGTAGCTCTTAGATTACACTAAAGGGCCTATTTCTCTACTTGTTCCTTATTTATACTGGTGAACTTCCATTAACATCTGTGTAGTGGCACTGGTGTAAATAGTGAGTGAGAAGAGAATCAAGCCCCTTATATGGGTATTGTAACTACTGTTCTTGGATGCTAATGTGAACAGGAAGATGCATTTCAGATGGCTTGTAGCCACACTATCCTATTATTTGTCTGAGCTTCTGTTATCTTTTTGGCTATTTCAGTTTTGGCATTGGTCAAGGTGGTTAAGCAACTCCCTTTAGAGTCCTTTTATTGCCAGTATTGAAGGGTATTTTCAGTCTGGGGGGAAAAAATTGCCTTGAACTTAGAAGCAGATATTTCTTAAGTTGATTTAGCTGTGCTTGAGTCTGTAAAATGGGGATATTACTACTTGCCTAACAAGCAAAGCTAGTAAAACAGATGTCAAGGTCTTGGTGAATAGGAAGACAACGCTCTCCCTGCAACATCTTAAATCCCACAAGCCTTTCTGGGGACATTTGTTTAGCCTCATGCAATCAGGCTGTGATCAGAAGGAAGCTTGGAAAGCAGATTGGGCTAAACAAGACTTTAAAAATAAGCACCTTGTGCCAGATCCCAGGCAGAAGGTTCCCGGGTTTAACTTTCCACAGTCATCTTGGTCAACTCTGAACCAAATTCAAACCAACCATGGTAGATGCAGATATCTAATGCACAAATGGAACATCAAGGACTCCCCAGTGTGAGTGTGGTTCCCCAGGACAGACCAACTGTACTGCCCAACTTATAAATATGAAGGAGGCATTACTGCAATAAATTCTGGCTACATCAACTTCGGGTGAAATTGTAGTTGCTGCTCTGCACTAGCCATATGAAAGAAGAACCTAACAAGCCCTTGGGGTACCATGAAGCTCAATCACTTACAGTATTTACAGTAAAGCACTTTAAGGATGGAAAACCCCATGTAGTTAAGAGCGCAGACAACCAGGCATCTACATACTTAAAAGGAGAGTTAAGGTATATCGCCAGCATGGGAAATACATTGCCTTGGGAGATTAGAGTTAAGGACAGAAGCTGGAATTAGGAAAAAAGGCTCTAGGTAACTTTATGAGCATTAATAAAATATGTAATTAAGTTTAAAATAAGGATAATCAAACCTTGTGCTTCAGAATGTTATCTGGTCATCCAATGGAACACCTCATTCCCTCCCAATGGACAGAAGGGCTCTGCTGGCATTAGCATCTTAACCTGCAGTCCGTGGAGCACCAGTGAGCAGCCAAGCTTTTCCCTATGGACCAGAACATTTAGAGAACAAAGCAGGGTTGGGACTGAGGGCAGTGGGCTGAGGGTCCACGAGGGGATCCTCCTCTTACAAAGTGATGTTGGCATCCTGGGCTAGGTATTTTGTGAGAGGAGCCCCTTTCCTCTGATATATCCGCTCCCAGCAACAGCCAGTGGCAGGATACAAAATACCCTGCCCAGTCCACCATGCTGAGATCCCAGGTCCAGGTAGATAATGTAGGGGTCATTCTTACTCCTCCTCAGCATAGTCATCAAGTCACAAACAAGCCCTCAGAGGAGACTTTGGCCCAAGATAGCTCCTTAGGGGTGATGTAGGGAATGAGTTCTGTTCTTTTGTGTGAGGATCATTTAGGCAGCCAAGAGAATAAAGAATTCTAAACCTATTTGAACAGCTAGCATGGCACTGAAACCAGCATAGCTGCTCCTGGCATCACTTTCCTGCTACTAATTCCTGGCCCGCAGCCCACTGACAGTGGTGTACAGAATTTTATATACAGCAGTAGGCACCATCTCAACTTACTAGATGCTTTTTCTGCAAGGAGCTTTCAAGGTGGAACTCCTGCTGCCTACCCTCCTTTGGATGGACAGTCTCTCCAAAAAGTTGGACTGGTTCATGGGGCATATGTTTGGACTCTGCTAACTTGCAGAAGTGCTGAAAGGTTCAGTCAAATGGCAGACATAAGCCTAGAGTGAGAGACAAAGAAGAAGATTTAATAATCTTCACACTGTCCTGCTTGATCTAGGTCTTCAGTATGTCAATTTCCAGCAGTGCTTTATGATGCATGACCACTAGCAAATTTCATCTTGCATGGACTGTATGTTGTATGCCATAGAGTGCTTAGAGAACTAGAAAAATTTTAATGTAATGAAAAGCACCATGCTGTTTATCATTCTCTTCTCCATTATTGCTATGTCTTGTATACAGAACCTAATCCTGCTGCCATTAAAGTTAGTGTCTAAACTCCCATCGGCTTCCATAGGAGTAGGATCAAGCTCATGTTTAATTCCTTGTGTAATCTCAAAGTCAATCAGGCTTCATCAAAGATGAATTTGTCTCATAGTGCCTTACTATTAGTCAGGGCTGAGTCCTTAACTCAAGCAAAGTTCCAATTGACCTCAGTGTGAGTTTTGCCCGAGTAATGAGTCTGTATCTGCCAACGATATGGTCCCCTAGTATTCATCATTATGTTCCCATTATGCCTCCTACATTTAGGGCAGCAACTAAGCTTCTCCACTCCTGTCTGTTTCTGACAAGTCTTTCAATGGTTCCCCAGGTTTTTCAGCTCCGCTTCCACAGCTCTTTGCCATGTTGGTTTCAGGCAGCCTCACTTTTGCTTATTGCTGTTCTGGTGATGGAATCTGTTTCCATCTGAAGCACATGGCCAATCCATCTCAAACACCACCTGGCAATGATGGTGCTCATGTCCTCTTGGCTGCACTGTCAATAGATCTTGGTTTGAGGTTGTTCTGGGCCAAAAGATACAGAGGACTTCTTTTTCTGAGGCAGGTTGCATGGAATGAAGACAATTTGGACATGTCCTACTTTCTCATTCCCCGGCATTCTGCACTGTAAAGTAAGGTTGAAAGTACACAGCTCTGATAAATCTTGAGTTTGATTTTGGTGGTGGTCTTTGACTTCTAGACTGTATTGAAGCTCCAGTGCTTGGTGGTATTACCAAGCATTTATAATCCTACATCTGTGGATCACTAAGATCCACAAAAGGGACTGGGATTCAGAGTTGCAAAGACTAATGTTTAGGGCTCTGGTGCCTGCTGGGATCCACGGCCCTGAGTTAGGTGCCCAGGCTCTCTACAATGCATGGGGAGTTAGTCACTTATGATTGGGATTCACAAAATCTTGCTGAGCAGAGAGCCGCCGAAGATCACCAGTAGGAAATGGTGAGAGAGCCTGATTCTCATTTACACTAAGGCCCTTTTACACCACTCTGGCAGTGTAAAGAGGACTTGGGGTATATCTACACCTCAATCACAGGTGTGATTGAAGCTTTTGTAGACATAACCACACTAGCGTTAATCTCACTAGCTCAGGTGCTGGAGCAGTGAAGTTTCAACAGTATGGGCATCAGCATGGAACCTTGTGTAATTACCCAGGGCGCTAGTCCATGCTATCAGCACATGCATTACCTGCATGGAAGCTAGCTTGGGTAGGTCTACACAAGCTGCAGTCACACCCTTTGTGTAAACAAGAATCAGGTTTTCAGCTATTGTACAGCACCCAGCACAATAGGGCTTTGATCTCAGTTGGGGCCTCTAATATAAAAATAGCATCGGAAGCAGCTGATGTCTGGGACATCAAATGTATTCATATACAAAAGGCTGTGGATGGTTGATGCAATTAGTGGGTAAGTGACTCTATTGCAGCTGCAGGACTATACAATTCTGTTACAGCTCTTTGCTAGTGGCATTTTATAATATTGATGACAGGATTAGGAGACTGGATTTTATTGATATTATGGCAGGCTGGCGTGCAGCCAGATAAAAATGGTTTCAATGTAGACTCACTTCACTGATGTGTTTCACCGCTTTATAGATTAGTTTGCTGTGCTCAGGCTAAGTTCTTACCTGCAGCAGATCTTCATTTCCCAGTCTGCTGAGAGTTCATATAAGTAACTGAAAGTCTTCCAAGTGGCAGAAGACAGAGCATTCTGGCTTGAGCCATTGCATAAGGTATTGGCAGAGGCAGACATCCAGGTTGACTTTGCAGCTTTTTAATTTCCAAAGTGAACTTGAATTAGAGTAATATATACAAAGAGAAGCAAAACTGTGGTGTGCTACAGTTTTGCTAGCATGGGAAAGGATCAGGGATCCTATCCTCAAGTCTTTAAGTCAAAATTCCCCCTGGGGCAATGAAAGATTTGCCTAAGTAAGGACCAAGAGCCCAGTCTAGTAAGTGGAACTCTGACATTTGGATTAAGTCCAGTTGAACAAAGTTAATGAGTACTCTCCCTTGATGGGAGGGAACTTGTGCTGCAGAAACTAAGCTTTCCTTTAAATAAAAAAATAAATCTCTAGCCTTTGTGCTTAAGAGAATAACTTTATAAATGTGAACTGAAGGTACATTTACCTGACTCTGCAGACAGACTGAAACAATAGTTTTTTAGACAGGGCAGTTCTTGTTTCTGTCTTTGAGAGCTGGTCAAAAAAGGGAAGTTTCTTGAAAAATGTTGGAAACTTTTTTCATGCAAAAATATTCATTTTTTAAAACATTATGTCCAAAAATTGGAATCAAAAGCTTTTTTAAAAAAACAAAACAAACCATTTGGCTTCAGTGGGGAAAAGTCCCCCTTCTCTTCTTTTTTTAAAGAGAAACTAGAGAAAATACACTTCCCCCCCCCCCTTTTTTCCTCTTCTTCCCCCTCCATTTGCAATGGAAATAAGGGGGGGGGAAGGGTTTTTAAAAGTGATAAATATTTTTATCCCCATTTCCTCTCTTCTCTCCTTTTGTCTTTTTATTTGAGCAGGGGGGAAAAGGACAAGTACAAAAGTATTTTTCCCCTTAAATTTTTTTTCTTGGAAATGAAATACTTTAACCAAAATAAATTTTTGGTTAAAATATTTCAAGTCTAGAGTTTTGATTTGGCCCATTATAGTGATATGGTTGGCTACAAAAACATCTATACCTGGATTTGGATTCAGAATGTCCTATAGCAGTATAGGGACAAAATGGGAGAGGGGAATGTTCGTAGTAGAAAATTTCAATGTTTAAAAAATTAAAACAGAAATTTTCAGCTGGAAACTGCCAAAATTCGGGGTGGGTGTGTGTGTGTGTGTGAATGTATATAATTTGGGGCAAGGGTTCAGATTTCTGATGAAACAACATTTTCAAGTCAGACACTACTTTGGTGGGGTTTTTTTGTTTGTTTGTTTGTTTTTTTTTTGGCGCAAAAAAAAAATCCCAGTTTTCCTTCTAAGACCATTTTCCATCTAAATGTTTACTGGCCCCTGAATCTTGCCCCCTCTATTTGGGGATTTTCAAACCCAGGTGTTTAGTTGAGGCCAATTGCTCCTTTCAGGGCAAGTTCAATTTGAATGCTTCGGATTCTGCAGAATTAGGCTGGAAATCATACAAAGGCTTTTTGAAAGGGAGATTTCCAGGGACAAGTCCCTCCTTTTGTTGGGGTCAGCTACTTGAAAGGCAGAGGTATGTAAAAGGTGACCCCATGCTAATAAATCCTTACCTAGTGTAGAAGGTCTAGGTTGGTGTTGTGGTTTGTAAAGGCTTCAGGGGGCCCCTTATTTCACTCCAAGTGGTTTATTCATCCAGCTGCAGTGGAGTATTAGTGGCATCCTTTCCAGTGCCAATGTATTCAGTTTAGATATGCTAGGACAGCAGGGAAGATGCATTTTTGCCCTTCAACAAGACAGCACTAGAGAAGCTACACCAATCTATACTACTATGGGGTTTTTGTTAATTCAGCTGGGGAGGCAGCATGGTGTAGTAGACATTAGCTCTTTTCCCAGCTCTGCCATTGACTCGCTGTGGTCCTGATCCTGCACTGTTGCAGGCTGTGGAAATTTTGCCACTGACTTCAATAGCGGCAGGATCAAGCTCTGTGTGATCTTGGGAGAGACCCCCAGGGCCACCCAGAGGATTCAGGGGGCCTGGGGCAAAGCAATCTTGGGGGCCCCTTCCATAAAAAGTTGCAATACTCTAGTAACCTGCATTTGGAATATAAAAAAATAACTAGTGAAATACATTCAAATTTGAAAATACACTAAATACATTATTTTAAAGCATTAAATGCTTTAATAGTATGTATATGTAATTGCAAATGTAATGGGCTGTTGCTGGTTGGTGCCAATGGGCTGTCACTGCCTGGGGGTGGTGCTGCTGTTGCCCAGGGCTGGGTGGGGAGCTGGGCTCTGGGTTGGGGGGTGCCTAGCTCACTGGGGCTGGGCTCAGGCTGTGGGGAGATGCGGTGAGGGGGTGTCTGACTCAGAGGGGCTGGGCTCAGAGCTGGGGGTCAGGGCTGTGGGGGGATGGAGTTGGCGGGGTGCCTGGCCCCTTACCATGCTGCTTAGGGTACCCCCCTCTTCCGGAGCCTCAGTGCACCACGTCCAGTGCTGCAGCAGCATGGTGTCTCGAGCGGGGCCTGAGTTCCCACTGCTCGGCCACAGCTCGCAGCCCCACCCCCTTACCAGCTGAGACACCAGGGGATGGGGGAAGATGGAGGTGGGGGAGCCTCCAACATACTTGTGGGGGGGCCCCTGCGGGGCCTGGGGCAAATTGCCCCACTTGCCCCCCATCTGGGCAGCCCTGGAGACCCCAATGTCACACTTTAATTCTCTTGCCTCTGTCCCCATCTAAGCAATAGGGATAATGCTAACTTTGCTAAATACTTTAAGATCTACAGGTGAAAATTACACTCTCAATGCTAAACTGGGTAATTAATATAACTATTGCAGGGATATTGACTAATAAGAAAGGATACCCTCTTTGCAAAGGATTAAATCCTCCTAGAGGGCTAAAAGATGGCTTTAATGCAAAAAAGGCAGCTTTAGAATATCCAAATAATGTTAGCTCTTAAAATCGGCCACAATGAAAGTGGGTGGGTATGTGTGTGCTTCCTAAGGCCAGTCTTTGTCTAAATTAATGCTGATCATTTGGGGTAAGGAGCAGCATGAACATAAGTGCTTCTAGTCTGGTGATAGAATTCTAGCTCTCCAGTCTGATGGGCTCACTGCCAAAACAACAAAGCTGATCTACATTTTAAGTGCAGCCCTGTTAGGCAACATTTCTGTGTGCCTGTGCACATGTGCAACTCAGAATAAATGCTGCATTCATCTATAACTATTGGATTGCATTTACTAGACAGCTGACATTTTCCTGCACTGCAATCCCTAGTTTCCAGAAGAACCCAAGAAGAGATCTTTACCTGAAAGAACTTTGTAATTAATCCTTTAAGGTCATTTGAAGACTAGCATAGGTGTAAGTGCTGTATTTAGTAATAAAATACAGAAGGGGGGGGGGAATCTCAGAGCGCTTCAGTCTTTAATGTATTTATCCTAACCTCACAATTGTGAGGTAGGAAAGAACTCCAGAGGATTATAAAATTCTCAGGTTACTCCATAAGGCTGGCTGGTAGTGTTGGGAGATGTTTTGTGTGTGTGTGTGTGGGGTGGGGGGGGACAGGACAAATTTCCTTTTGCTGCTTTGATCACCAGTTCAAATACAACCCAGGTCTGCAGCCCCCAGAATTCATTCATAGAATATTAGGGTTGGAAGGGACCTCAGGAGGTCATCTAGTCCAACCCCTGCTCAAAACAGGACCAATCCCCAACTAAATCATCCCAGCCAGGGCTTTGTCAAGCCTGACCTGAAACTCCTAAGGAAGGAGATTCCACCACCTCCCTAGGTAACCCATTCCAGTGCTGCTAGTAGTATTACCTTGTACATCTTTCATCTGAATAACAAGCCAATTGAGATTTTTACTTGAAAAGATTAAATTCTTAAATGATCTAAGTCATCACCAAGAGATGAACATAATGGTAGAAGATGAGCTCAGAAGAATCATGGAATTCATATGATTTATAGCCCACATGAAGGTACAAAGTAGTTACTAAGCCTCTAAGCACAGGTGTACACAGGATAAATTATACCCAAGCATTTTAGCAATCAAATTAATTTGCTGCATGGATAAAAGGTTAAAAATGCAAGAACATGGCAATGAAAATTACTTAAGGGATGTAGAAAAAGAGTTTTGATCCTATTAGTATTTATGAGAGACTTTGACATGAGGAATGGTGAGGAATGCAGAGCATTATAGAAATTACTATATAGAAGAGGCCTTTTAAATGAGGACTCCAGCTCAATCTGTTTCTCCCCCCCCCCCCCATTGATCCAATTAGTTCTTTTCGTTCTTTTGTAGCTGTTACAAATAGGGGAAAACGAGAGTTGTTTTGTCAGAATGTGCAGGGTTTTGACCCTTGTGTCCCGCTTTGGAATGAAACTGAGACCTCTATGCAGTCTTCCACACAAAGGGTGTGATAGCAGATGAAGTTACATTGTGGGCAAACAGTACCCCCAAGGCAACAAATAGCCCTAAGGGTGTCAGGTGCTCTGCACTTCTCATAAGTGACCCTCAGGCAATGGGCAGCCCAGCTCTGAGGTCTGATTGCCATCGTGCAAGGCCTTTTCGAGAGGCATGCTTGCAAATTGCCTATATAAGTAGAAGTAAAGGGGGGGGGATAATGGGGACCATAAAGAATACCCTTCTAATACACAACACTACCCCAAGAAGCTGTTACATTTCAGAACACGGAGGATGCAGAGTGCCATGTTAGTGTCTCAGTAATGGAGGTGACTCCTGCAGAATGCAAGAGGCAGATGTCATTCACTCTGAAATCCTGAAACAGAATGAATATGGAGGATTTGAAAAGCTGCTGAAACGGTCATTTGCCAGGGAAAGGTGTGCAGCTGGGCAGGAGAGCTCTCAGCATTAATTAGTATGTGTACCGACCTTTGACGTGGAGTATGGATGAAGTTGCTATCCAGGGACATGACCAAACTCCTAATTTTCTGTCAATTCAGGTGAACTGAGAGGAGACAGACTATAATTCTAGTTTGTTATTGGCTAATACTTTGCCCTTCAGTGCATTAAGGAAATCAAACACTGATTTGAGCCATCTACCACTAGTGAGTACAGGAAGGGAAATCAAAGCACTGAGGGTCAGATGTTTAGGCACCTAAAGATGAAGATAGGTCCTTGAAGGAGTTTCAAGTGTCTAGATTCCTAACTCTGATTGGCAGCTATCAATAAATATCCATGTATTTATTCATATAGTGGGAGTTAAGTGCCTAGCTGTTGGTCTTTCAATACTGACAGCGTCACTATCTAGTAAAGTCTCAGCAATCAGCTTGGGGGGTTGCTTAGAAGTAGGAGAGGACTTCTTGAAAGGAATTAATTGATACTGTTTTCCTTGTACCAATTGCTGGACAACATGCATTTGGAGTTAATTACATTCATTTAAATAGTAATTGCTGTAAGTACAAAATATTACATTGGCCATTGAAGATGGCATGTGACTTTGAAAGGATTACATGTAATCAGTCCATAAATTACTATGGGCCAGAACCTGGGTGTAAATCAGCACTGACCACATTGGCATGACACTAGTTTACACCAGCTAAATTTTTCAAGTTTTCATCTTTGGTTTTAAGGCTGGGAGCTCATTTTCCTTTAAATGGGTTTTGCTGTTTGATAATTAAACAATGTATCTACGCAAACAAATGCCTTCATTTATGATTTCTCTAGTCATGAAAACACCACCATGGCCATTTCTGCAGCTTCTGGTCCTTGATTTTCAGAAATGCTGAGCACCCAAAGTCAAACTGAAATCAAGTGGAACTATGGGTGCTCAGCACCTCTCAAAATTGGAGATGCTTAGGGCTCTACAAATACAGTGAAGTTCTCCAATGCCATCCAGTTGCACTGTGCCATCTGATGATGGATATGTTGCCTGAAAAATCTAAGTTCCTCTTGGTAAAAATCCCTTGTTTCTTCCAATGAAGAAAGATGTGCTTTTCACCTACACATCTACCCCAATATAACACTGTCTGCGGGAGCCAAAAAATCTTACTGTGTTTTATAGGTAAAACTGTGTTTATATCAAACTTGCTTTGATCCGCTGGAATGTGTAGCCCTGCCCCCTGGAGCGCTGCTTTACCGCATTATATCTGAATTCATGTTATATTGGGTCGCGTTATATCGGGGTAGAGGGTGTAGTTTCATTCCTCCTGGCTTGAAGATTTAATCCCTGGTGTGAGGTTTGCTTGATCCATCTTTATGGGGATGGAGAAAACAAGATGAACTATAACGAGATGAATAAAAATAGAGATAAGAATAACAACTTCAAAACGCTACTGAGGCCTTTTTAAGGTCCCTAGCTTCAGTATGTTGCGGAGATAATATCCCTGTAAGGCACAGGTCAATATACAGACTTTCCCAAGTTCTGGGAGGTTGTCAAACAAAGCTGGGATTTGAAGGAACAAAGAAGCACGATTTTTGTTTCACCATCCCCAGGGGAATCTAGCCTTAATCCCAATGACTTTATAAGGACCATCTTTTTGTTCTGTATTTGTACAGTACTTAGCACAATGAGGTCCTTGACCATGACTGGGGCTCCTTGGCACAACCAGAATAATAAGAAATGAAAAGTGTGGATTTGGGGTTAATGATATTACCTAACAGATAATATGGTAGCTGTTTCTTCATTAGAAACAGGCCCCTTTCTTCTGGAACATTTAGCTCTTCCCTCTGAATTCCTGCTTGCCATCCTTCCTCTGGCAGCAGGGTGGGCTGGATTTCCAGTTAGGCACAGTAGGCATGTGTTTAGGGGTACCTAACTTTTAACCCACTTTTAATACATACAGCTCCACTGCGGGCAGCCAGGCTCCTGGCAAGGGTTGGTGGCCACCAGCATGTGGTACTAGAGCAGGGTGAGCATCTGAGTCAGCCCACCTGGGGCCACTGAAAGCCATGGCCAGGCACAGAAGCTGCTGAAGATGCTGACAGCGTCCCAGCCAACTTCTCTCTCTGCCGCCCCTGTGCCAGGGAGGGGAGAGGAAGGGGAGTGGCTGGTGCGCCATTCACTTGCATAGGCAGAGCTGGAGTGCAGCTGCTGGGCTGGGCTGCAGGAGGGATGGAAAACACTCAGGGACTGCTCACCAAGGGGAGAAGTACAGTTTCCCCCCCCCCACACACACACACTCCCTTGCACCTCACCTGAGGCACTCAGGCTGGGAGCTCTGTGTGACAGAGGGTCTCGTGCCTTCTCGGGGAGGCTGGGTTTATATTTCTTTCCATATTTTACAGAAAATATGAAGGTCTGCTATAGGCAGGTGGAGGGTGCTGAAGATGCTGTGTCTCTAGGGGTGCAAAAGGTGTAAATCCGGCCCTGGCTGGGAGTGATTTGTTTTGTAATCCTTTGTATGCTCTGTGATTAGCCTTAATCTATGTACTTTGTTTCACTTTCTGGAGTGAGCCGAAGAGCCATTCTGGTTTGAAGAGATTGAAGGACAAGCTCAATGATCTACCTTGTGGCAAGGATTTTTAGATATTGCTCTTCACTTGGCAGGCAGAGAAGAAGCAGCCAAATGCAGGCTCATTAAAGAGAGACTAAAGGGCCCATCCTGTCAAAGGAAAGAGGTTCTCCCCCTTCCCCCCTCCCCCACTCTGTCTCATGAGGAACTAGACAGCAAAGCCAATTACAGACTGAATCTCATTATGAAGTACTGCAGAAGACTTGGGAACAGTATACAGTCACCCATCTGCAGTGTGCCCAGATGCCATGGTGATGGGCAACCTGATAAAAAGCTAGATCTGGGCAGTCAATTTATTTTTGTCAAGGTCAAAATTTCTTAGGCAAGGTATAGTTAAGGTCCAGACTCCAGAGCAAATACTTAAAAAAAAAAAAAAAAAACACACACCCCCACAATGATAGTAAATAAAAAATGTTGGGGTCTGTTCAACAGCAGCTGGCAGTCCAGATTTGGTCTCTGGTTCACCTATTGACTACCCCTGTGCTACATAGATCGACATGGGGAAAAGTAATATATCACTTCAGACATCCACACTCTGCAATGGCTGCCAATCCAGTTTTGCATTAAGTGTAAACTCCTGCTTCTTATCTTGAAAGGCCTAAATTGGCAAGAGCCCAGCTATGTCACAGGTCCCCTCTACCCCCCAGCTCTGCGTATACCACCACGAGACCCATTCAGAAGGGATGCTTCTGTGCTCATAACCCAGGTGTAAACAGCCTTGCCCCCTTCTTTCTAGGTATCTTGGGGAAGTCATTCCTGCCTGATAGCAAGCTCAACCCAGGTTTTTCTATCTGTGGGGCCAGAGCCCTAGGTGGGTATGTTATATCTTCATTATAATGAAGTGACACTGATTTGCACTGCTGAAGATCTGGCCCTTGCAGTGTGATACAATATGGCCATGGATACACACGAATTTCCCAACTAACCAGGCCACAAACTGGATAGACAAGGCTCCCTGGGATGCTGACTGCTGAGATCTAACCAGTTTAGTTTCTGTCTAGCAGATGGGAGGAGACTTCTTCCTCTTAGTGGGATAATGAAGTGTATCAGAATTTTGTAGGATGCCCTGCTACTTTGGTGTTGGATGCATTAGAAAGTGGCAACAGGTTGTCACTTAAGTTACTATTTTATGAAATGAACCAGCTTTGAGCAAGACACAGTGGTGCTTTTTTTTAATAAGAGCTGGACGAGAATAGCATGTCTCTTCACGCACGACTTCTAATCCCCATCCTCATCTGGAAGTAGTTCATGTGGGGCCAAGATATCCATTTTAGGAAACGTGGCTCATCCGCAAAAGTGCTTAACTGTTTCTGACTGAAACCTTCCTTTTGGTTTCCTCTGCCCTTAGTGGGACTGAAGGAAGGAAGGCTAGGAACCAGACACTGAAAGGAAAACATGCATACACCATTTTATGTTCACAGTGTTTACAAATTAGATTTAAAATCAAATATTTTTGCTGGAAGATTGCAACACATTAATTTATTTCCTAGAGTTCAGAATAACAACCCAAAACAGAGAGAGAAAGCAGGCTGCTCCCTAAGGCGGCAGTAACAACTTATGCCATCTTGTTTTAAGCTGGCTCTTTCCAGAATACATTTGATCACACACATTGCTACAGAGCTCCATAGCCTGCAAACAGGACCAGGACCCTCCACCCACCACACTCTTGCAGTAATAGTTTGCCATGCCAATATAGTTTGTGATATACCACATAGATGATCACCACCACAGTGCCCATTTCCAACAGTTGACAAGAAGGTGTGAGTAACAGTAGGGGAAAAGTTAGCATGGGGAAATAGTTTTTACTTTGTGTAATGACCCATCCACTCCCAGTCTTTATTCAAGCCTAATTTAATGATGTCCAGTTTGCAAATTAATTCCAATTCTGCAGCTTCTTGTTGGAATCTGTTTTTGAAGTTTGTTGTTGAAGAATTGTGACTTTTAGATCTATAATTAAGTGACCAGGGAGGTTGACACGTTCTCGGACTAGTTTTTGAATGTTATAATTCTTGATGTCTGATTTGTGTCCATTTATTCTTCTCCATACAGACTGTCCGGTTTGGCCAATGTACATGGCAGAGGGGTATTGCTGGCACGTGATGGCATATATCACATTGGTAGATATGCAGGTGAATGAGCCTCTGATGGTGTGGCTGATGTGATTAGGTCCTGTGATGGTTCAAAAACAGACTCCAATGAGAAACTGCAGAATTGGAATTAATTTGCAAACTGGACAGTATTAAATTAAATTTGAATAAAGACTGGGAGTGGATGGGTCATTACACAAAGTAAAAACTATTTCCCCATGCTAACTTTCCCCTACTGTTACTCACACCCTTTTGTCAAATGTTGGAAATACGCCATCTTGATCATCACTACAAAAGTTTGTCTCCTACTGATAATAGCCTACCTTAAATGATTAGTCTTGTTTCATGTTCTGTGTGTCTTCCTACTGTATTGTCCACTGCATGCATCAGATGAAGTGGGTTTTAGCCCACGAAAGCTTATGCCCAAATAAATGTAGTCTCTAAGGTGCCACAAGTACTCCTCATTCTTTTTATAAACGTAAAGATTGATTCAACTGTAATTCTTTAATGCCTTTTTAAGCACCTACTCAGCACTTTGTCAATTTAGTCTCCAAGTTTATTACTCTTAATACTAGATCAGTTAAATTCTTCATTCCTATATAAAAAGAGCCACTCAATGTATACAGAAACTGTAAGTGCTGCTATTTATTGCTGTTTCCCTCTCCTGTTTAATCTTACTTTTCATGTGGAAATACACTTTTAAATCCATTTATTGGGTGGCTGGGTTGCGTATTTCATCTGTGGGATCAGCTTCATAATCATTTATTTTACTTTGATGGCTGCCCTGTCCTTGCCATCCCCAGGAGTTTACAGCTGTGCACTTTTATCAACAGCTGATTCAGATGTTCTTGCCTAAACTAGTCTAAATCAGGACATGCTGCAGTCCGGGGGGACAACCCAGCAACTTAAAGCAAACTATGTGGGCAGCAGGGAAGGGAAAGGAGCTAACAGAAACATGGAGTATTAATGATGTATTATAGATACAAAGGGCCAGATTCTCAACTGGTGTGTGCATTGTCATAGCTCTATCAACTTCAATGGAGCCATGCCAATTTAGGCAAGCTGTGAATCTGTCACAAAGCAAATATATGTTCTTTAACGCACAAAGAAAAAGGGGAAAATGCCCAGCGTTAACTGATAATGCTAGGTATATCATATTAACAGAGATTAGGGCCGCTGAGGATATTTTTCTTATCTGACAACAGTATTGCAAGTTGGAAAAGCCCCAATGGAAGTAGACTTATGTGAAAGGAGAAACAGGCCCATTGAACATAAGGTCTGATCTACGCTACACGATTCGGTCAACATAAGGCAGCTTATGCCTCTCAGTGTAGGCACTACAGCCTTGCTCCCACCAATCTAAGTACCCTACTACACCGACATAACTCCATCTCCACAAGAGGCGTAGAGCTTATGTCAGTGTAGTTAGGGGCGACACGGTGTCTGTAGACACCGCGTTGCTTACATTGGCTGTCTTGTGAAACCTGACCCTTTCTCCAGTTCCACTCATCATACTCAGGGCTTCCCTTCTTTGTTGAATCTGATAGTGACTCCAGAACAAAGATAACATACTACTTAAATTCTACTTAAGCCTTAACCCTAGATCTTAAATGTGACTTATCAGGTGAACAGGCCTCATATTGACCCTCTGCAAAGGGGTGAATTCCATTCATTATTGCAGCTGGACTCTGAACGTGACCCACTGTGAGGAAGACAAAATAGCAACTAGGGGATGTTCAAATGACCAGGTTTCTATAGTTATAAAACCAAACTAATGATTCTTTATAAAAACTGAGTGGGACCTTTTATTTGCACCAATGGCTGCTCTTCTATAACGAGAGAGAGTTTTTTGGTAATAATGATTTTATTCAATATTTATCTACCCCTTCTTAATGAATATTAATGATATGAAAAGTGGCCTGAACAAAGTTATAAATAATAAACTATATATGAGGATTATTGCTACTCATCAAAAATAGAAGAGAAATTTCGGGTTTTTTCCAGTTTGCGCAAAAGTCCCAGTAATTGAGGCTGTGTGGCCTGCTGGTTTCAAAGGACATGTATTAATTCTTGGAATACTGCCAGGTATCCGATTCAATTAACTTTCTTGGTCTGTTGCTTTAAGAGTCACATCCAATTAGTTCATCTCAACCCTGAGACAATCAATCAATGGCTCAGATGCCAATTTCTGTGCTTTTATTTGACTTATTTGTAATAGAGTAGGAAACTTTGGTTAAAAATAGGAAGCAGGTAACTTAGCATCACCTCTCTCCCCATGGGTAAAGCTTAGGTAGGTCTTTATTTCAGTTGCAGGACCCTTACACTGTTACAAAGATAGTTTAAATGTGTTAGGCCTGGTTCTCATTGGGACTAGGGCCCCTTTACGCTGGCCTGTCAATGTAAAGGGGCCTTAAGGTGGGCATCAATTAAATTTGGATACCAATTGCACACACATTGCCAGGATGACATTAAGATTTTTTTGCCACATTTTGGAACTGGCTTATTTTCACACTTTTAGGGGGTGTTAGGGAACAGTCCCTCCAGGAGAGTAGAAGGCTAAGGCAATATCTCTTCTCAACGGTGATAATCCGCAGCCAGCGGGCCTGAGCCACAGAATTCAGTTAATGGGGACAAAATGACAGGTAATGACCTTCAAGTCAAGGACAGCATAAAGGTAAATGTTTGCACAAAACCATTCCATTAGCACTTCTCAAAGCTTGGCTTATTCCTAAGAGCCCCTGGAAGCTTCTGTAGCAATAGATCAGAGGTAGGCAACCTATGGCACATGTGCCGAAGGCATCACGTGAGCTGATTTTCAATGGCACTCACAGTGCCCGGGTCCTGGCCACTGGTCTGGGGAGTTCTGCATTTTAATTTTAAATGAAGCTTCTTAAACATTTTAAAAACCTTATTTACTTTACAGACAACAATAGTTTAGTTATATATTATAGACGTATAGAAAGAGACCTTCTAAAAACTTTAAAATGTATTACTGGCACGCGAAACCTTAAATTGGAGTGAATAAATGAAGACTCGGCACACCACTTCTGAAAGGACGCCGACCCCTGCAATAGGTAGTGGATTGTCTGGAAACATTTCACCCACAGAATGTTTTTAGTGGGAGCTGGAGAGTCAGATTTCCATAGACTTGAAAGTGAATTTCAAAGGTAACATCAGGAAGGTGGTGAAACGTCAAAGGGAAAGTCGTGTCAAAGGTCAGCATCCACAATGGTTAACTGATATTACCATGTAGCCAGCAGCTCTGACGCCACATCCAGAAACTTCTAAATTCATATTACAATTCAGAGGTGAGTCTAAGTGAATCTGAAGGCAGCTAAGATGATCCAACATGCACACTGAGGAAGTCAGAAAAGATGCAAGTTTCACTAAACTCCGTTCTAGTCTATGTAAGTTCTTATGCCATTCTATATAGGTTCTCATCACCATAATAAGTTTGACTTACACTCACATCCACTTACTGAAGTGGTTAAAGGGCAGTCTGCTCAAAACTGATACCCTTCAGCTAGTTGCTTTCCCTGCTCTTGCCTCATGACCCCTCTGAATGCGAGTTGCTTAGGCTCCCTTCAGCTCCATTAGCCTCAGTGGTTGAAATGCAGAGGTGACACAGCAAAGGATGTGACATATCAGTGACATTGGTAAATGGCTGAGAGTCCAAAGCAGTCTGAGTCTAAAATGGCATCTTATATTCTGTGGTGGGCTGTGAGAAGATGCAAATTACACCAGTTTAGGCTCTCATTTGAATTTGGCCCTCAGCATCAAGATGTGTGATGGTATTTTAGAGAGAGATCCTGTCTCACAAGAAAGCTTGAGTAAGGTGATGGGGATTATAATTGAAGGTCAACACATTTGGGCTCCCCTTCCCCCCACCCCAGCCAACAGGGCCAGTGAAGTCCATAACCTAGGCCCCTTCACTGAGAATGCCCTTGATGGGCATTCTGAGATGTTCAGATCTAAGTACTGTCTGCAAGTGAGCACAAAGGTGTAAAGGAAACTCTGTCTCTGATCTACATCTAGATCTGAACACTCATACAAAATCATCACCCCCACACTAGATAGCTACAGATACATGTGTGTCTGCTAGTCATAAAAGCCTGTAGGTATGACAGACACACTGAAATTCATAAAGAGAAGGTGTGGGTCAAAGAAGAAATGCTATTAAAGTCCCCTGTGTTAATGAAAATGGGTAGCTAATAGCTCTCTGGAGAAATAGGTCTAATGATGTCTCTATAGACCATGGAGAGTGTCTCTCTCTCTCTCAAATAATTGTCACACCGCATATAAGTTTAATTCTGTTGCAGAAAATGATAGCAGTCCATAATGCAGTAATAAGATTACTTGGACAGTTCCCAGATAGACACAGCTGAACTAAACCAATATAAAGGCTTTCTACTGCCAGCCCCAAGAGAACAGGGTCCTCTACAATGGCTAAATATGCTTTTAGATGTTTAGAATGCTGAGTCTGAACCCCACAATTATCAATGTGACACACACACTCTCTCTCTCTCTCTCTCTCATATTTTCCAATTATACATATGTGTATGACCAATTCCACTGGACATCAACATGGGCCATTACTGAGGTCAGGGGGAAAATGTTATAAAGATAGATTGATTTATCTAATCTTCTAAAGATACAGTATAAGCCTTGCCACATTTTACTTGCCTGATGCCTGTAGTGAATAAGGTTTGGCAAATGAAACATCAGTTTTGTCAACATTGTTTTCTTTATTATCATCCATCCATGGTAAGGAGGAAGGGAGTAGATGTAAAAATGTTCATGTATTGTAATAGGGCAAAGCTATATCTATATATGAGGCCAGATCCAAAGCCCGTTGAATTCAACCTGAGTTTTTCCGATACATTTAGTGGGCTTTGAATCAGGACCTTTCAGTTTGAGCCTGATCCTGCAAATCCTTACTGACTTAATAATCATTATTTACTCAAGTAGTCCCATTGAAGTTCATTAAATCAATGCGAGAATTTGTGTGCACAAGATCAGGCCCTGCATCTATCCCCTTCTCTCTCCTCCCCCCCCCCTTCCCCCCCCACACACACCACAGACAATGAGTTGATACATATACCCTGCTGGCATATTGTTGTTATAAAGTTATTAAAGAGAGATTTATACCAACTCTCATGATCAAATATATACATCTGCCATCCATTCACAAAGACAAAAATATGCCTCACAGTTAGTTTAACACAGATTTTTGGTATCTGTTTCATATTATTCCGGCTATAGATATAGAACAGCAAATGGCTGTTTATTCCCTGAAATGTAGGGAAGTTATATTGGAAATCCTTTTAATAAAATTATTAGATGGGTGAGCTACAATACATCCTTCACAATTCAAGGTATCTAAAGGTGCTTTGTGGACCCATGAGCCTCACTGTCTGTATAAAAAGTATAGTCACATAAGACTGGATGAAACCAGTGGTTCATCCAGTTCAATATCCTGTCTCTGATAGTAGTCAGCACCAGCTGGTTCAGAGGAAGCAGCAGGAAATGCAGTGTTAAGTAACATGCCCAAGGGAAATGTTTCTCACTAACCACCATTAGCTAGAGGATGGCTTGTCCCTGAAGCAGGAGGGTTTACATCCGCTCTAAAAATCTTTTAACTCAACTCTGGATGTTCTCATTATCCATGTAAACGTCCAACCTTTTTTTGGAACCCTGTTAAGTTCTTGGTCTCCATGATATCCTATGACAAAGAGTTCCAGGGACTAATTGCATGTTGTGTAAAAACTTATTTCCTCTTCTCAGTTCTATCTTTGATGCCTTTTGGTTGCATGAAGGCTACTCCAGCTCTGAGCCTGGGGTTTCAGCTCTGTGACAGCTGCACTACGGCCCCATGATCTGTCGGGATGATCCTTTGCCTTCAGCCCCAATGGAGCTACTTAGCACACACCTCAGCTGGCCAGGCAGTGCACTGGAGCCATGTTGCCCAAAGCCAAGCAGCAAAAGATAAATGATTAGGCCAAGTGCATTGCAATCAAATAATTGATTGTAGGGGTGCAGACTACAGCAATTCTGCTTCATTGGCAGAATATTTGCCTGGTGTGCAAATCCTTCATTCAGTTCAGAATTTTTTAAAAACTAATATAATGTATAGAGATATTTTTATCCCTTTCTTTGACAAACACAATCATTATTCATCATTTAAGCAGCAGCCACAGAGGACATTTGACTTTGCTGGAGGAAGTAAATAGCACATCCCCTCTATGATGAAGGTTAAAAAGCTGCCTGCTTAATGAGAAATGTTCAGTGCGGATCTTCTAAAGTTTTACAGATTACTTGGTTGCCCCATTAGAGGAGAATTTCAATTAATACAGAGAGAAGAGATGACATGCACATGTAGCTCTCTTGGACTACTATGGAAGATATTCTTCTGGGGTGATATTTACCCCTATGTAGTCCCACAGATCTTGTGATAGGGTGTGGGCCTCACATTGGCCCTGCAAGAGCTGAATTAGGCCAGGTGGGTCCAATCCGTTAATTAGGCTGCAAAGCAGGGGAGCTTTAGGCTGGAGGCAGCTAATTGGAGAGCAGCTCACCTCTGATGGACAGGTGGGCTTTGTGATGTGCAGTCTATATGGTTTTATAAAAACATGATAATAAGTGACTATAATGTAACTGGGATAGTTTTAGAAAAATATGGTAATAAGTGAATATAACATAACTGGGATATGCTTCATGCAAAAGGTCTCTTGTAAGGTATCATTAAAAAGCTTATAATCTATTGAGTATGATCATCTGATTTATATAAATGCACCACTCTTGTATCTAAAACTAGAAATATAAAATGTAACTCTGAGGGCCTATTGTAATTATGTAAAGTGTGGGCCATTAACGATGGTTTGGAATCTTGATGACTCCCATTAACAAGGACCATTATCCGCAGATGGCTGTGTTTACCTGTGAGTCTTCCTGTATATGTGTGTGCCGGCAAGTGGGCAATGAAGTCTTGCAGTGACATGTGATCATGTCACCTGAACTAGAATCCATCTTTAACCTGGTGCTTTTCCAGTATGGGGTAGAAACCCAGAAGGACAAAGGGTTCCCTCCTTATGCAAAAGATATATAAAGGGGTGGAACAGAACAAAGGGGGAGAGGAGCCATCATGAAGAATCCCCTAGCTATCACCTGAGCTGGAACAAGAGCTGTACCAGGGGAAAGAATTGTGCCCAGGCCTGGAAGGTGTCTAGTCTGAGAAAAGCTTACTGAAGCATCTCTGAGGGTGAGATTATCTGTATTTAGTTTGATTAGACATAGATTTGCGCATTTTATTTTATTTTACTTGGTGACTTACTTTGTTCTGTCTGTTACTACTTGGAACCACTTAAATCCTACTGTCTGTATTTAATAAAATCACTTTTTATTCATTAACTCAGTATGTATTAATACCTGGGTGAGCAAACAACTTTGCATATCTATCAGTGTTACAGAGGGCGAACAATTTATGAGTTTGCCCTGCATAAGCTTTATGCAGGGTAAAATGGATTTATTTGGGTTTAGACCCCATTGGGAGTTGGGCACCTGAGTGCTAAAGACAAGCACCCTTCTTTGAGCTGTTTTCAGGTAAACTTGCAGCTTTGGGGCAAGTGGTTCAGACCCTGGGTCCGTGTTGGAGCAGATGGGAGAGTCTGGCTCAGCAAGACAGGGTGCTGGAGTCCTGAGCTGGCAGGGAAAACAGGAGCAGAGGTAGTCTTGGCACATCGGGTGGCAGCTCCCAAGGGGATTTCTGTGATCCAACCCGTCACAGGCTTTTACAAAAGACAGGAAATAGGAAGTAGAGAGGGCTGTAGGGAAGGAGTCTGGAGTCACTTCCTGGTAGAAGGGAGGTGTGTTTAGGCAGTTCCTCTCTATAGCCCCCAAAGTTACTACTTGGGAGGAGGGAGTAAAGAGCCTGGCAATGTCAGAGGAATGAGAAAGGCCAGGAGGTATGGAAGTGGCTCAGGGAAAGGCCATAAGGTGCAGGGAATGGGCTGTAGCTGCCATTTAGAAGGCCTGTGGGCCTGGGTTTCCCTTGCTAGCCACTGTGGGAGTGATACTGTGAGGTAGTGAAGCAGAAGACTGCTGGAGAGCAGGAATCTTGACATACTACCCTGGAATGGGGAAACCCCAATAGTGACCTGGCTGAGTTATGAAGAGGATGCTGAGACTCCTGAGAGCGAGGGCGGGGGGACTGTGGAGGAGAACCTGATGGGGGTGTAATAACTGGAAGGGATGTCGAACTGACAGAGCTAATCTCCAGGACTGCCATCAGGTGGTGCCATCCAGTGGTGAGTAAAGTCACATAGACTGACCCTACAAATAGTCATGTCCTGTCTGCAAATTAATGTCATGTTGGTATAACCCTTCTGCCCCTCTGAGTTGGCAGCAACAAGGGCCGGGTTCAGTATCTAGGGGTTCCATTTCAATAACGCAATGCAAAACCGGCTCGAGCCCCCACCCAGTGACCTGGGACAATTACATACCACTCCCTGGGCACCTCGAGGAGCCAATACTTCCCCTCTCGCAAGCACAGAGTCTGAGTGTAGCAAAAGCCTTTTAATAAAGGAGGGAAACAATGTGGCATTATGTTGGGGAAACACCACAAACAGGATTCATAACACAAACCATTAGCAAAAGACTCACCTCCAAGTAAGTTTGGCAGTGTTCTTTTCCCCTCAGGGTCTTAAGTCCAATCACCCCAAAGTCCAACAACCCAAAAGTCTCTGTCCCTGGTCACTGCCACCCCAGAGTTCAAAAGTTTATCTGCAGAGTTTTACCACCACTACCCCCAGCCTGGGTGGAAATGTGGAGGGAACACATGGTGCTAAGGGACACTTTACGTGGTCCACTCTCTGTGGAGTTCTGCTGTAGCCTTCACCACGAACGGCTCTGCTCCACCAGCCGTCCCATGAGCTGCTCCAGCCATCCCCACAAACTGCTCCGCTCCACTAGCCGTCCCATGAACCGCTCCAGCTGTCCCTGCAAACTGCTCCACTGGCCGCTCCAACCATCCCGCCAACTGCTCCACTCTGCCAGCCACTTAGAAAGATATCTTCAGGCTCCCCTACTAGTTAACACAGCACTCAGTGATCTCAGCCCACTAATTTTAGCTTTTTTAGTGATTTCAGCTTGTAGTAGGGGAGCCCCAGTGCTGGTACACCATTGGCCCAAAGTGAATTCAGCTCAGCAGTCTCTGGCTAGACTCTTAATGAAATCAAAATTAGTTCTGCTATTCAGCAGTGGAGAGAGGAGACAGTACAATTGGTATTCCAAGGCACATACCATTAGGTACAAATACCTGTCCCCCAACCTTTCTCAATTCATTGGGTTTTGGAACCAGTGTCCCTTGTCTAGCGAGTGCTACTTAGTTGATGGTGAGACCCTCTGTCATAAAACAGTTTCATTGTCCTTGATTCACATAATCAGGGTAACAACACTTTATTCCTCCTGCCCCAATAACAGAGAAACTGGGGATCACACAGCAGCCAAAGTGACCATTTTGGGCTGCCCTGGGCTCATGCTAGGCAGGGTGGGTGTGCCTATGCAAACAAGATCAGCCCCTGAAGTTCTTTTCCACACTCACTACAATTCACCACCAGATGTCAGGGTAGAGCTCATCCTGACTCTGCTTACATTGGTAAAGGCTAGATGTCTTTCTAAAAGATCTAGGTCTGGTCTATACTACCCGCCTGAATCGGCGGGTAGAAATCGACCTCTCGGGGATCGATTTATCGCATCCCGTCGGGACGCGACAATCGATCCCCGAATCGGCGCTCTAACTCCACCAGCGGAGGTGGTAGTAAGCGCCGCCGACAAAAAGCGGCAGAAGTCGATTTTGCCGCCGTCCTCACAACGGGGTAAGTAGGCTGCGATACGTCGAATTCAGCTACGCTATTCACGTAGCTGAATTTGCGTATCTTAAATCGACTCCCCGCTGTAGTGTAGATGTACCCTTAGTCTAAGGGCAGTTATTCTGGAATAAGGTAAGGTGTGAATTTAATGTGCAAAAGCTACTGTGGAATGCTCCCTGTTTGAAGACTCTTATTTTAGAGTTGGAATGCTTTTTTCCAGGTTTGCTTAATCTACTTCCAAAGGAGTTTAAGCTAAATAAGAGAATTTGTTGGAACCCTTTGCTATATTGAATGCACAAGTTCAGTGTTGCATGTAATAAATAAATAATTCCAAATGGGCAGAATCAGACAAAAAAAATGAGTTTACCCTCCTGATACTCCAATTTGTTACACTAGTTTTACTCAGTGTAACTCCATTGAAATAAACATATTGACATGAATTTGCAGTAAGAGTGGAGAATCTGGCCCTAGACTTTTCATTTGAAATAAAAAGAAATGAATGCAACCTACTAGTACCAGCAGCTTATTCACCAGTATACTGAATAAATAGCTTTGCCTGTATGCATCAATACATGGCAGTTAGCCAAACCAGCTCAGTCTATCCCCACACACATTCCGAAACTGACAAAACAGTGCCTGTTAATTATAACAAATGGTTTTATTTTCTTGAAAACAAAATAAGCTGTCTTAAAAATAAGGTGAATTGCCATGTGTTGGCTTGGAGTTAATTAGTGCAAGTAACTTCCCCCTATGCTCAGAAAAGAACAATCAAAACCAGCCCATGGTGAGTTTCTTTTGCCTTGCTGAATCAGGGCTTTTGTTAGCAGTAATGTACTTAAGTACAAGCCTCTCTAAATACATGATTAGTCCCACTGACTTCACCTTAAACCTTATTTTGTGGTCTCTAATGAGGTTCTAGTAGTGCGTAAGGCTATGTAGGACCTCTGTCCAGAGGTGACTTTCACGCTAGCTGAATTAAGCAAACGTATTCTTTCTTCTGCATTCGCCTGTCAGGTCCAATCCTACTCCCCTTGGATCAGGCCCTTATATCTGATAGTGAGTGTAATTTTCATGAGTCCTAAGTCCCATTTTTAAAAGCATCTATGTCACTTAGGAGTCTAGAGGTAGATTTTTTTTTCAAAGGCACAAGTGCCTTAGGCACCTAGGGCCAGATTTTTAAAGCTGTTTAGGTGCTTAAAGATCCAGATAAGTGTCTGTGAAGATTTTCAAAAGTTCTGAGGCACATAACTCCCTTAGGCACCTGGATGCTCTTGAAAGTCCTCCTAGATACCTATCTGCATCTTTAAGCACTAATACCTTTAAAAAATTGTCTTCTAACTCTCCTTGACTTCCAATGGGACTTAGGCTCCTAAATGACTTTTGAAAATGGTACCCCATGTCTCTCAAAGCATGGAATTAAGTTCTCATGGTTTCTGTGTGTCAGATTAGTGTGTGTAGGCTTAACGATTTGTGCACTTTATTATAGATTACCTTTTATTGGTCTCTAAATAGTTTTGCATCTGAAATTTAGGATGTCTCAGTAGATCTATTGATGGCTTGTTTGGAAAGAAGTGCTTTCATCCTGCTGCAATTAATTCATTCAATCCTTCTAGGGAAGATTGCTTTCCTGATGTGATTTGTCATAATTATTTTTATGCCTTTTCAATGGATTTATTGCCTTTTGCCTAACTATCTCATTTCCCTGTGATATTGAGAAAGCTCGGAGGTATATTCCATGCTTGAAGAATGACCTGTATTGAGAACATAATATATAAAAGCCTCATGTCCATAGCTGTGTGTGGGGGGGGGGGGGGGGGGTTTTCATATCCTATATAGATTTACTGCTGTGAGGTGTGGGGGTGAACATTGTCAGCTTTTAGAGATTTACAAGGTCAGGTGGTAAGTAGTCATCTGCTGAACTAGTTGAAATCAATGCGAAACAGTTCTCCTTCACGAATGGGGTGCAAAACGACACCTTGGAGAATGTAACAAAGTATAATCAGGGCTTATATTTCTCCAAATATAGGATAGATCTTCTAACTTTTTTAAACGCTAGTGGCAACTTAAAAGATTGCTGTCAAAATAGAAATTATGAGCTTGATTCCCCTCATTTACACTGGAGTAAATCCAATGAAATCAATGTCAGATTATTTTATGAAAAAAACCTACTGTAGTGTGTAGAAATTGGGTTGTATCCCTTTAAATAGCTTGTCCATCTTCTAGAACATAGATGGTGAGGCCCACTAGAAGATGCCAAACCCTGCTAGAGTAGCTGTGTAGTGTAGCCTTGCATGTGTATATTGTTAAACAGTTATTTAAAAACCAACTGTAGCCTTGTGATTTCTTTGTTCTTAATGTTGTACAGAGAACAAAGACATGACACTTGTTTTACTTATTTAACTAATAGCACAGCATATTAAAATAAAGATTTATTGACAGTTGACCATGTATCCCATTTTTCTCTTTGTTTAGGTTTTGCAGTTCACTCAGTCCTTGGCCATAGAATTAACTTAGCAAGAATCTCATTTCTTTCTAGTCAGTTTCGTTTTTGTAGTTCTTGAAGGGTAGCACAATACTACTGCATTGGCATAAACGGCACAGCCGGGAATGTATTCCACTGACACATTCAAAGGTCTCGAAAATAGCTTCATTGATAGTGGGCTGCATGCTGGTTTGCAAGGGTGAAACTCATCCCTGTGCAGAGGGGTTGCACAAAACTTGTGAAGGACTGAAAACAAGACTTTCAGACTCAGAATGGAATTGAAGTGGTGAACAGGACTTTTGTCTTCTGCACATGGATGAATTGCATCTGAAGGGAGTACAATGTAGCTCATTAGATTTTTTTTTTTTTTTGTATCACATTCTCAGTCAGATTTCCTTAGTTTTTAAGAACCATTAAACAGTGTCTGCATTTTGATTTAATTGTATTATAAAGTTTTCCATGTAACTTTCTTCCTCTTACCTTTCTTCCAACTTTCGCAAGCAGATAGGATGATCTCTAAAGGTTTCTCCTACAAAATGCAGTTAGTCATTTATATGCAATCAAGCTGTCATATAGCACAATAGCTACACAATAATACCATGGAAAACTTATTTATCTTTCCTGGTTGTTAAATGTCTGGTATATTGCCAGTCCTAAAATCTGCGCCTACTGTATATCTTGGTTTGCAATTTGTTTTAACTAGAGCTGAGACCCAAGGTATGATTTGTTAGATCTGAAATTGAACTTCCTCCAAAGTTCAGGGTGTGACTGTGGCTAAGACTGGCTTTGTAGCTAGGAAAGATATTGGATCTCCCCATGTTAGCTGAGAAGTTTGGATCTAAATCTGGGCTCTTTCAAAGTTTGTGTGGTTTGAGATCTAGGGCTTTGCTTTGGGGTAATCTGTACATTTAAAGGCTCATTTTTACTCCCATCTAATTAATGAATGTCTTGCTTTTGACTTCAGAACTTCATGGGGAGCAGAATCTGTCAGATCCTGCAAAATAAAAAACAACATGAGAAGACTCCTGCACTCTCACTGAGTCCTGTTAATTTCAGTGAAGCTATGCAGGGGCACAATTCTGCCTGCAGAGAACCCCTTACAAGATCAGGGCCTAGTTGAGTATCTAACACTATTTCTGTGACAGGAAGATGGAGAGCAATTCATTTATGGTTCCTAACAAGGAGCTTACACAGACTCTCCAGTTGCCAAAGTACAGCATGCATCACTGGGTGAAATCAGTACTGAAATCATTGATATCATCGGGGCTGGAATTTCACTCACTGTATATTAAAGAAATTTGGGCTCAATCCAATGAAAAGACTGCCCTTGACTTCATGAGGAACTGGGCCACATCTATAAAATAAAAATACACAACCAAATTTTTCAAAGAGTGCTTCAGCTTTTGGGTGCCCTGCTTGAGATAACTAGGGTCAGTTTTTCAGTGGCCCCTGACCACCTACAATGCCAACTAAAGTCTATAAGAGCTCAGCATCTTTATATGGTGTTCCTAGAACAGTGGTTCTCAACCGGGGTATGTGTACCCCTTGGGACACTCAAAGATATTCTGGGGGGTACTCAACTCATTTAGATCAGTGTTTCTCAACCTGGGGGTTGCAGCTCCTGGGGGGAGGGTTGGGGGTTGCAAGTGCAGGGCCAGCATTAGGCTTCAGCCCTGGGCAGCAGGATGTGGGCTTCAAACAAAGCTCAGAAGTGGAAAAACAGGGTGAAGTATTGCATTGACATGGAAGTACAATATTTATATTCCAGTTGATTTACTTTATACTTGGTAAAAATGAGTCAGCTGTTTTTCAGTAATGACCAATGACATGCTAAACCAATACAAATCAGTTTTAAACTGATTATAAGAGTGCCTGCAATGGGGTTGTATCAATTTAATTGGTTTCTAAACGGTTGCAACTTCTGCATGTAGACAAACCCTAAGAACTGCATCTTTCCTTATTGGGTGGGTGCAGCCCATATTCTTAAGTGATGATATTATGATAGGATTATGGCATAAATCTGATGTATTTAATGCAAGATAAGTCGTGTGGTATCATTTGGAAAGGCTGATTTTATGCTGATTATCCTATTTGTATGCATGTATCATCTTGTATCTAAAGTTAGGAATATTGTCTCCATCTGTATTACAAATGTGTTTACACCTGGGGAATGCCCACTAGGCAAAAGACTGTCTGTCTCGATGGCTGGCTGGGAAGGTCCCATTCAGGCTAAAGGAACATTAGGAGAAAACAATAGGCCTTAGAAGAAGTTTATCTCCCACCAGAGGGTCTTCCTGAGGATGCTACAAATAGCCTCTGAGCAATGGCTGCTGTGGCACTACAGGGGCATGTATCCAGTTCACCTGGTACAGGATTCCATCTTGGAATACCAGTGTGTTTCCCCCACACTGACTGGCGTGGGAACCAAGCTATGAGACCAAGGGTTCCTGCCATACACAAGCTATTTAAGGCAGGGAAGTGACAACATGGTTCTTCAGACTCCTTGCCCAAAGACTCTTGGAAACACCTGAGGAACAAAGACTGAACTTGGGAGAAGTACTACGCCCAGGCTAAAGGGATGTTTAGCCTGTGAACGGGACAGCTGGGCTTTTAAGCTGTAAGAAGTGTAGCTGGCCCCTTTAAGAATCTCTGCAGCCTGCTTGAATCAATTAGGGTGAGAATTTGCTACTCATATCCCATCTCTTTAGTACATCAAGCTTAGCTTGTGTGGGTTGCTAGGTAATCTGCTTTGATCTATTTGCTATCCCTTATCACTTAAAATCTATCTTTTTTATAGTTAAACTTATTTTTGCTTCGTCTAAAACCAGTGTGTGGGGTTCCTAACTTGGGGCAGAAAGCTGTTGCATATCCTTCTCCACATTGAGACAGGGGGCAAATTTAATGAGCTTGCGCTGTACAGTTCTGTGCAGCACAAGACAGTATAATTTTGGGGGTTCACCCTCCAGAGGGAGGTGTGCACTTGAGTTGCTGGGCGGTTCCTTAGCTGTAGCCTTGCCATGCAGAGCTGATCACAGCTCTGTATGTTCTGCAGCTGGGTGTGTCCCTACCTGGATGTATGCTGGAGCCTGGGAGAGGGCTTGGCAGGCTGGTCACAGTACAGTGTAAAGGGAGCTCAGGCTGGTGGGTCAGGGGGCTCAGTGGTACCCCAGTTCCAGATTGCACCTTAGAGAGAACCCATCACAGTGGGTTTATTGCAGCAAAGACAGCCAGGAGAAAACTGTAGGTAGGGATCGATCTCTCTCGTTCTAGTGGAAGAATCCAGGGTAGTGAGGGTGTGTCTTTCTCTTTCTGGCAGTCAGTCAGGATATACAATAGTTAAATCAAAAGACAGGGGCCTCTTGAGTGAAATTAAGTGAATAGCCTGCATCTGCACTCAATCTGACTGACAGTCCTGGAGAACAAAGCCGCTGAAGCACCTTTGTCTCTCCCCTCTTCCCCCATCCCCCATGGAATAGTCTAGGGTATGGGCAGTCAGGGCACAAGATCCTCCCACTATTGTGCCAGTTTTCCCTCAGCTCTGCTACTGGTGTGGGACCAGGGAGGTCAGTCTCCATGACTGAGTCCTTGGCCTCTCTCCTAAGGCTGCCAATTAGTGTGCTGGCTTTTGTGAAGATGACATTGCTCCATTCAGAACTGGAGCAAGGCCACAAACTCACTTAGCACAAAGACTTGTAGGTGGTCTGGATGATCTGTCACTAGACTCAGGCTGGGTTTGAACCAATGAACATAAGAATGGCCGTACTGGGTCAGACCAAAGGTCCATCCAGCCCAGTAGCCTGTCTACTGATGGTGGCCAATGCCAGGTGCCTCAGAGGGAGTGAACCTAACAGGTAATGATCAAGTGATTGATCTTTCTCTCTCCTGCCATCCATTTCCGCCCTCTGACAGCTAGGGACACCATTCCTTGCCTATCCTGCTAATAGCCATTAATGGACTTAACCTCCATGAATTTATCTAGTTCTCTTTTTAAACCCTGTTATAGTCCTAGCCTTCACAACCTCCTCAGGCAAGGAGTTCCACAGGCTGACTGTGCACTGTGTGAAGAACTTTCTTTTATTTGTTTTAGGCCTGCTGCCCATTAATTTAATTTGGTGGCCTCTAGTTCTTATATTATGGGAACAAGTAAATAACTTTTCCTTATTCATTTTCTCCACCCCCACTCATGATTTTATATACCTCTATCATATCTCCCCTTAGTCTCCTCCTTTTCCAAGCTGAAAAGTCCTAGCTTCTTTAATCTCTCCTCCTATGGGACCTGTTTCAAACCCCTAATCATTTTAGTTGTCCACTTCTGAACTTTTTCTAATGACCTAGACAGACTGGGCTGGTCACTGAAGAGGCACAGCACTGAAGGTTCAGTGCAGGAATGGTTTGGGTTTTTTCGGGGGGAAGGACTCTAGGCACATTAGTGTCACCCTCTTTCTGGGCCTAGGCCTCGCAAGTATGTCAGAGTGGTCTTAGGGGATGGGCTATCTCAGGTTCTCAAACTGGATTGGGACCCCAATGTGGGTTGCAACCCCATTTTCACTGGGGTCACCAGGGATAGAATTGCTGAGTCCCAGGGCCAAAGCTGAAGCCCAAGGCCTAAAGCCCTGGGTGGTAGGGCTCTGGTTTTGGCTTTTGCCCTTCTGCCTGGGGTAGTGGGCTCAGGCTTCAGTGTGTCAACCCCACCTGCCCCCGGGGTCACGTAGTAACTTCAGTGGTCAGAAGAAGGTCATGGTGCAATGAAGTTTGAGAATGGTTGGCTCTTATGCCAGACTTGCACAGCTGCTTATTAGCTACTCTGCAGTCCAGAATAACCAGAGCCTTTTGCCCTCTGTTCACTCCCCCTTCTGGACCCAGCATGTGCCCTCTCATCTCCTGCAATACCGCAGTGCTGAGGGCTCTGCAAGAAGATAGTGCAGGGCTGCCTACCTTGATCCTACGCTGCCCCTGCTCTGGGGAATTTCTAGGGGGCTGCACATCCCTCTTGATGCTTTCAGTGGGGAAATCAAGCCATAAAGGAGATGCAGCAGGAGCCAGAATCTAGTCCAGTAGGTCCTGCATCCTATTATGAACCCTTTTAGCCATCCAGTAGCTCTGTTTGACTACCTTACTCCATCTAATCAGGGAGTGTTGGCTGAAGTTCTGTTCCTTCCCACCTACTCAAAATTTCTAGGCAAACCTGATGTTCCTTCGCACTCGGTCTCATCTTCTCTCATGTCTTGCATTAGATCAGGGGTTCTCAGAACAGAACAATTTTTTTGGTGGCCTCAGGGTGCGGCTACCAACTCTTGCTGGTGACTGTTCTCTTTTTCCTAAAATACTTAGCCTTAGGGAAACCAAATACTTATGCACAGATGAACGTCAAAATCATTGTAATTTATTGTTAGCTAGAAAGTTGTAAAATGTGATATTTGTATGTTAATATCACATTTCACAGACTTACTCAGCACTGGCAAACCTGGGGATAAATTAAGCCCTGGATGGAGGGTCAGGGGAGGCAGCAGAGGGCTGGAGCTTGAAGTCCCATGGCCAGAGCCTGAAGCCCTGCAGCTGGGGCCCGGTAGGGTGACCAGGTGTCCATTTTTCAACCAGAACACCTGGCCAAAAAGGGACCCTGGTGGCTCTGGTCAACACTACCGACCAGGCAATTAAAAGTCTGGTCAGCAGTGCTGCAGAGCTAAGACAGGCTAGTCCCTATGTCCTAGCGTTGCACTGCACTGCACCCCAGAAGTAGTCAGCAGGTCCAGTTCCTAGGCATGGGGGCTCCAGGGCTCCACATGTGGTCCCCATCCTGAGCAAAGGCTCTGCACTCCCATTGGCCGGAAACCACAGACAATGTGAGCTGTGGGGGCAGTGCCCGCAGGTAAAAGCAGCGTGTAGAGCCGCCTGCCGTGTCTCCGCCTAGAAGCCGGACCTGCTGCTTGCCACTTCCGGGGTGCAGCGCAGACCACAGTGCCAGAACAGGCAGGAAACCTGCCTTAGTCCCTGCTGCTGACCAGGAGCCACCTGAGGTAAGCCTGTGCCCTGAGCTTCAACACCCTGCTCTGACTCTGAGCCCCCGCTGTACCCCAATCCCTGCCCTAGCCCAGAGACCCCTCCCACACCCTGAAGCCCTCTGCCCCCCCCCACCTAGCGCCCCTTCCTGCATTCCAAACCTCTCCTCCTCAGAGCCCACACCCCCAGCCACAGCCCTAGCCTAGTGAAAGTGAGTGAGGGTTGGGGAGAGTGAGCCACCGAGGGAGCGGGAATGTAGTGAGTGGTGAGCATGGCTTTGGGAAGGGGGAAGGGGCACGGCCTCGGGGAGGGGTGGGGTGGGGCTAGGGTGTTCAGTTTTGTGGAATTAGAAAGTTGGCAACCCTAGGGCCTAGGGATGGAGTGTTGATTGCTAGGGCCTGCCACTGCACAGCCAGAGCCCAGGGCTGAAGCCCTGAACCCCAAGGCCAGAGCCTGCTGCTCTGCCACCCCAGGGCTGAAGCGCAAAGCCTGAGCCTCACTGTCCCTGGGAAGGTGGGGAACTCACCAGCTCCTCCAGCATTGTGCCCCAAGTGTCTCTGGAGGCGGGCAGGGCCCTGCTGGCGGCCCCAGCAACCAACACCAAGGCAGTGCAACCAGAAGCAGGAGTGGCTCCAGGCACCAGTGCACCAAGCGCGTGCCTGGGATGGCAAGTTGCAGGGGGCGGCCTGCTGGTCATCATGGGGGCGGCAGTCAGGCTGCTTTTGGCAGCATGCCTGCGGGAGGTCCACCGGTCCTGCAGCTTCGGCTGCAGGTACACCAAAGGCGTAGGACCGGTGGACCTCCCGCAGTGATGCCGCCGAATCCGCGTTACCAGCGGACCTCCCGCAGGCATGCGGCCAAAAGCTGCCTGACTGCCGTGCTTGGGGCGGCAAAATACATAGAGGCGCCCCTACCAGGATGGGGCTGCTACTTTGGTCTGTCCCCAATCACAGCCCAAGTGGCCACATTTGAGAGACTGCACTATATTCTCTGCTTTAGGGGAAAAGGGAATATCAGTTCTCTTCACACACCCCCCACACCAATTTCCCTCCGCAGTAGCTATTAGTGAACAGCTGCAGTAGCAGCTTCCCAGCAGTGATAGCTCAAAACATAAAGGTGAATCCTAGTCATTAGAAGCCAGTGGCTGCTGCTTGACTGAGAGTCGGAGCAAAGCTATAACAGAAGTGATTTTACATGAGATTGTTCTTGTGGGATCTCTTACATAAAAACACCCACTCATGGAAAATACAGGAATGAAATAAACCCTGTAACTTTTAATGAGCCACAGTTTCACTGTCTGGAGGGAAGTCTCCTGAGAGAGGCAGGGGCCTGGACATTAATCTTCTAAAGGCTGGGATAATAAAATCAAACTTGAAACTTGTGTAACTTGGGAAAGATGAGAGCACTTCGGGCCATACCATCAGCTAGTGTAGATTTGAGTTGACTTCACTGCAGCTTGGCTAATTTACACCAGATGAGGAGCTGGCCATGTTTTTTCTGCAGGTTAAGCTTTGATAACACTGGATTTTCAGCCTGCATTGCGGTTTGATTTCCCTGTATTTAAAAAGCTGGCTATATCAATACGTCAGGTCTCTGCAGCAGCTGTTACTTCCTAAATGTGTTGTCTTTGGAACAGACTGGGATGTTGATAAAGAGGCCTTCTTTACCAGTATTTAGCAGCTATCCCTGTAAATGATGCACAGAACTCTTATGCTGTCTACCAACTGCTTTGCCTTTTTCTTTTAATTTTATTACTTGCATTAAGCACTGGAGAGACAATTGCAAAAATAGAGATGCTATAGTCTAGGGCAATGACCTGGGTGTCAGGTGGTCTAAGTTTTAGTCCTGGCTTGGCCTTTGACCAGCTGTGTGCCCTAGGGCAAGTCACTATGCCTCTGTTCCCCTCCCATCTTTTGTATGCTGTTTCTAGTTACATTACACACACTTCACAGCAGTGACTGTCTCCTGCTATGCTATGCGCAGAACCTAGCACAACAGGGCCCCTGGGCACTACCATAATAAAAATCCAGACAGATCATCTGTATAGAATTCTTTCCATGTTGGCATCCTTATTAAAGCTCCAGTCCTGCAAGTGGATTCATATGACTGACTTCAATGAGTCAATAGGGTTCTGTATGAGTTCCAGGAGCTACCTGCATGGATCCAGCTGCAAAATTGGAACCAAACCTTATATTTTTCAAGGATACATTTGTTTGTGTCAGGCGACTGGGTGCATCAGGCTAGCTGGTTCAGATGCAGCCCATGTTGGTAGTGGTAGAAGCTGAAGATCTCCTCAACACTATGGTATTAGTGCTTTTTGTATGTCCTTGGTAGATCTAGTGCAGGGGCCTCAGCCACTGGTGGCACCTTGATCTCTCCTGCTCTCTCTCTCTCTCTCTCTCTCTCTCTCTCACTGGCACACAGAAATTTAGTTTGAGGACTAAAATGCTTTAGTTCAACTGAAGACACAAGCACCAACAGAGGGTGTTGGGTGATGTTTAATGGTCTGTGCTAGACTGAATGATCCCTTCTGGCCTTCAACTCTGAATCTATTAATTATATTTGGGATTTTACCCACAATTATATACCATGTTTTTGAAGATCTAAGTATTGTTTCTTTAAATCTGTAGCAAGAAGCTATTGATTGTAGTGATATGATTTCAGTGGGACTACACATGTGCATAAAGATAAGTATGTGTTTTGCTGTATTGTGGCTAGACAACTTTTTAGGCTGTCTCTACTAGATGTTAACATGCAAGTACCCTGCCAGTAGAGCGTGGGGTGCATATACACACCAGCCAGTGCATTACAAGAGGGATGGTGTTAATTTGCAATTATAAAGGTTTGTGAAATACAGAAGCCCTAAAAGCCAGCCTGTAGCCTTAGGAAATCAATCAAGGGGGATATCCTCGGCTGACACTCACAAATGGTCTCTGCTCAGTGATCTGGGGGATGGCAAAAATCTCAAGTCTCCACCAACGTGCCTGGAATTTTCAGAAACACTCAGCACCCGCCACTGGGGCCAGATTTTCAAAAGCGCTTTTCTCAAACTGTCAGAAGTGGAGATGTTGTGAAAATGAGCTCTTCTTTGCAGGTCACAGCTCCTGCATCTCCAACATGATTCACAGCCACAGATGGAGGATAAAAGGAAACGAGCCAGCTTTGGGAGCTGGTCTGGCCCTAATTTAAGGAAATGAAGATAAAGGTAGGCCCGGACTGACAAAAGCACTTGCTTAAGTGGGCTAGAGTCTCATTTACTCTAAGGTCCCTTGAACCTGTTCCAGCAGAGTGACAAGCTGCCTTAAAGTGGGGAGAAATTACCCTTCCATGCACTTATGGCTTCTTTTCACTACCAGTGGTGTAAAGGGACCTTTGTGTAAATGAGAATTGGGTCCAAATACATGCATCAGAGCTCTTGCTAAATCTGGACCATAGACTAAAAGGTTGGAGTTGCCTGCAAATCTTGTTTAATTCTATGGTGCCTGCAGGCTGACTTCCCCACTTAAGGGGTTGGATTTGTCTAGCTGAAAGGCTATTTCCTCATGTCAGAACACTTGGTAATTTTCATCAAAGGAAGTAATAAAATGTCCAAGGATGTGGCTGGGGGCTTGTTCCTGTCAGAGTCAAGATAACAGAAGTGCATTTGAACATCTCTCATCTTTATCATTTTCCACTGCTGGAGCCAGTACCATAAACTAGATAAAGAAATTCAAGATCTCTGTGCTTACGAGTGATCTCAAGCAAGATAAAATAGTCTAAGCGTGGGCTGATGTGGTTTAGAGTAAATAGGGTTTTGACTGGGACAGTAGTCAATATATTTTAACTCCTCCACCTTACCTTAAAATGCTGGATCTGTTTTCCATTGCCCTGAACTTAATGCAGTATATATTGGATGCAAATTGCTAGCATTCTATTTTGGAAGCATTTTAAACCCTCATTGCACTGGGGTAGAAGCCATGGTGCATAGCAACGGAGAATGAAGCCCAATGTTTCTAGGCATGTGGGATCTGGGTACCACTGGGGTACCTTGATCCCACATGCCTAGAAACATTGGGCTTCATTCTCCATTGCTATGCACCATAGCTTCTATCCCAATGTATATTGCATATCTTTCCCATCTTGTTACACCGGATTATATTATTTAAATCAACAGCCCCAAGTTCTAAGAGCATGACTTTAGCATTCTCTGCAGCTGAAGAAGCAGAAGCTAAAAATAAGGACACGTACAATTCTGCATGTGAATCCAGGGTTTGCCAGTGATTCATTGTGTGTAGTGGCAAGCCACCGCCCCCACTTTACAGATGAGGACCCTGAAGCAGAAGGAAGTAATCATAATTAGCTGCCTCAGAGTGCTCGTGAGGATTGACTAGTAGCATGTATGTTCTGTACAGGATTATTAGTGCTAATGCATTACTATTACTCTCTCAAAGCACACTTTATCCTGAAGAAACCCTAAGCTTTATAAACTAAGGGCTAGACTGCTCCCTTGCCTTATATGGCCAGCCACAGAGTGGAGTAGGAAGGAGTAAATTCTATTTGTGTACAGGCTGTTTAATGTTTCCCCAGAACCACAGCTAGAGCTGGCTGGAAAAGGTTCTCTTCTTCCCCCGGCACCCCCACATTTTCCTCTCCTGGTGAAAAATTTGAGTTTTGGGTAGAAACATTGACATATTGTGATACCTCATGGGAGTGGCAGTTCAGGGGGCCCCCTGCTCGCGCTCTCTCTCTCTCACGCTTTCTCTCTCTCTCTCTTTTATAGATAGATAGATAGAATAGTGTGCTGTATAGGATTCCAGCTGGGGTGTGACCCCATTAAACAGCCATAGCTGGGATTCAGACAATATTGACAGCTTAGCTTTGTTTTTCTTTAAACACCTTGGGTCCCTCAGGATGGCTCCACTGATAAGTTACACCAATTTACATGAGCTGATAATCTGTCCCCTCCTGTTTGAGGGTCTGTTCCTAGAGCTGGTCCCAAAAAAAAAAATTTTTTTTTTTTGACTAGCAGCAGTGACTCCATACATAACTCTCAGATGCAGCCATTGTCAAAAAAGCCACTAGCTTCTTGCTAGTGGCTTCTCTATATAACACACAGCACACTGTAAACCTGAATCTCCTTGGTGTGTGTTTACCAGAAGTCCACATGGAGGGTCCCAATGGAAATTTATCATTTAGGACACAGTGGGAATTCCCTGGTTTACCTGAGTAAATGTGACAAACTGAAGTAAGAATAAAAATGCACTTATTAATTGCATTTGGAACATAATTTAAGAATGGTCTGACCCAATACGGCCAATGGTCCTTCTATCCCAGTATCCTGTCTTCTGACAGTGGCCAGTGCCAGATGCTTCAAGGGGAATGAACAAAACAGGGCAATTGAGTAATCCATCTCATCATCCAGTCTCAGCATCTGGCAGTCACAGGTCTAGGGACACCCATGGCATGGGGGTTGCCTCTCTGACTCAGTTGGCTAATAGCCATTGATGAACCTGTCCTCCATGAACTTGCCTAATTCTTTTTTGAACCTAGTTAGTTTTTGGCCTTAACAACATCCCCTGGCAACCAGTTCCATGGGTTGATTGAGTGTGAGGGAGTACTGCCTTATATTTGTTAAACTTTCTGCCTATTAATTTCACCAAGTGACATTTGTCTTGTTACTTACTCCTTCCCATAACATTGCCTTATTCATTGTCTCCACACCATTCAGGATTTTATAGACCTATCACATTCCCTCCCACATAGGCATCTATCCTATTCTCTCCCCACCCCCTCTTAGTCCCTTCTTTCAGAGACACAGAGCACCAAAGGGGAACCATGGAGTATCTAAAACATTTATGAGGAGCTGAGGCTGCAGAGGTAAAAAACAGTTGACTAAGGGGGAAAAAAATAAAGTATTACATGTCTCTGTGTCCTTAAGAGCTGACTTGTTGTATGTGAATTGCTTCTCCTGGTAGTGTCACTGGTGAGGGGCAGGGAACAAGTATGTAAATCATGCATTACCTTTTGTTAAACTCCTTTATATGAAAATTTTACATACCCATTAGTCTTGCAGTACGAAATCATGTGGTAAATTTTCTGTGCAGAGCCCCTTGGCTTCTGCTTTATTAATGGAAGAATGTTCGTGGTTTTTTTTTTTTTCTCTCTCCCTCTCTTCCCCTTCTCCCCCTTCCCTCCCTCCCTCCATACATGTGCACACCCCTCTGAATATCTATTCCATGTGGGTTAAGCACAGCTCCCATTTAGGCACCTCCGTAAGGGCCTTGATTTAAATATTCCAAAAATCTGGCCCTGGTTGTGGGCACAGAGCCCTTCTGAAAATTCCAGTCATAGAATACAAGAATGGCCATACTGCGTCAGACCAGTGGTTCATCTATCCCAGTTTCCTGTCTTCTGACACTGGCCAGTGCCAAATGCTTCAGAGGGAGTGAACAGCACAGGGCTATTTGAGTGATCCACTCCCTGTTGTCCAGTCCCAGCTTCTAGCAGTCAGAAGTTTAGGGACTCCCAGAGCATGGGGTTGTGTAGATATCTTTGCTTTTAATGATCTATGTGTATCTTAACTGGCACCCAGTATCTAAGGATCTGTCTTTAATGTATTTATCCTTCATGAGGTAGGGGAGGACAACTAGCTCCATTTTACAGAGGGGGAACTGATGCACAAAGATTAAATGATCTTGTTTAAGATCACACAGGAAGAAATTGAACCCTGGTTTTCCCCAGTGCTAGACTCACACTTTAACCCTGGGATCTGCCTTCCTTTCCAAAGATTATGATGATTTTCAAAAGCACTTAAGTGACTTGGGGACTTGTTCTCCTAATTTGTTTAGGTGTCTTTGAAAATCCTCTCCCTTATTTTCTACACTAGAACAATTTTCCTTCCTGAGACCCTTCTCTTGTATATGCCTCGAGCTATGTATTCACACCGCAGGTGGCCTGGCCTTAACATAAATTGATTGAATTTTCTTTCATACCACAAAGCACTTTGAGGCTGATCATTAAGATGGATGAATGTATCCTCTCCACAGAAACGGGGCACCCCCAGGAGGATGTAAAAGATAATCTATAACCTATTAAAAAGACCCTGCCAAGACAATGTCAGACAGTGGAGTAAATGTCAGCACTTTCCTGAATAGCTGCTTTTTTTATTATAAATCCAATATGCAAATACATTAGATCTGAGGGCAGTGGGTTTGGGCCCATACGGACTTCTATTGAAGCATCCATCATTTCTATTGCTGTGCTAGTCAATGGGCTTGATTACCCTCTACTGTATGCCTTTTTTGTGCTAGTGTAATTCCATTCTGCTGGGGTCTGGTGGTAGGAAAGGGTTGTACGATGGGCAGAACCAGTTCCTGGAAAACACTACTGAATTGGGATTGTTTTGCAGGGACTGTGACATGGAGGGAGGGGGTGCAGCTGGAATGTAATCACTCTGACTATTCCCAGCTGTCCAGGACCCCGTGGAACCTGAATGGTGCTTATACTGGGAGCTGGGCTGGCTCTCAGCTGCCCCAAGAAGAGGAGTACACATGTTTCCCTTTGTAGCCTGTACGTATGCCAAATGCAGCACTGAGAATCAAGGGACAGACCCAGGTCTTCCAACTCTCTCTCTAATACCTGACCCAGTAGACCACATTGTATGTGGCATGGGTTGTGCATTATGAAATAAGGAAGAGCAAAGCAGATGCACAGAGAATCTTCCACCATCCAACTTGTACTTTGGCCTGTTTCTACAAATGAAACACCCCAGCACACTCTGCTCTCAGTCTCCATTGACACATGAAGTGGTGCATGCCATGACCAGACCTAGCTCCACCCTTAGGGCCACCTCAGATTTGTGGATTCTAGGGAATGAGCCAGACCTGGGAACTTCACAACACAATGCCTAGTGTGACGCCATCAACCTTGGTCACTCTGGCTGACGTAAGGGTCCTTAGTTGATGATGGATGTTTGATACAAAGGAAACTGGTCCTTTTTGAAGGTTCTAAAATACCCATTTACCTTTTTGTTCGTTTGTGTGTGTGTGTGTGTGTGTGTGTGCTGTTTCTGCGTTCTGACCAGGACTAGAATCAGAACTGATGAAAGACTAACTTTTCACTGTGCTTTTGTTATGCTCCTTCCCTGGACCCTTTGTCCTGGCTGGTTCAATTGTAAGCTATTTGCAGCAAGGATGCTCTCCTGCTCTGTTTGCAGTGTGCCAACACAATGAGACCCCAATCTTGGTTGACGTTCTCAGCCATGTTTTATTACAGTAGAGCTAAGCAAATTTTGTTGCCTTCCTCATGGAAACATACCCGGTAGTCTTGTATGGAAAAGAGTGTATTTGAATTTGAATGACTAGCAGTTCTCTCCCCAGCCAAGCCTACCCCCAGAAAAACACTGTAAACTACATATCGTGGTCCGGCTAGGAGGTAAAATGTTAATTAACGATTCCATTGTCTAAAGGAAGTGGATGTAATACCTGGAGGATCCATATAAAGTGTTAACTTCAACAATATGCATATATTCGTAATATAACACAGAATGCATAAGAGAACACTAGCAGAGGTCCCAAAACATTTTGGGATACAAGAATTACTGTGGAAACAGAACAGCTCAGAATTAAATCCCATTTTGTAAAATAGCTTCAGAAGCCAGAATATAAGTTAGGATCTGAATCTATAGGGCTAAATCCACAGCTGGTGTACATCAGTGGTGGCAAGTGAGAGGCACTGGAAGGAAGGCTGAGACACTCCTGCTTGGATCTTGTGTCCAAGGAACTGATGCTCCCATTCCTATGATAGCTCAAGCTGCAGAGGATTTTCCTCATGGCATAAAACTGTCAATGATTCCACCCAGTAGAAGACAGCTGCTATCACTGACGCTACATTGATTTGCTTCAGCTACGGATTTGCCCTTGGACATTGTTTTAGACTGTAAAGCAAAAACGATTAAACATTTCATAAGGATGTGACTAGTATGTGCACCACGGCCTCCTACTAGAATCAGAACTGGATGTCACAAGTAAGGCTGCGACATAGTCACAGGTCACAGAAATCACTGATTCCATGACTTCCAAAGACCTCTGATTTCAGACAGCCCCGGCTGGGAGCTGCAGGGTCCCCTGCCAGCAGGCGGCGGCACCCCCGGCGGCTCCTCACTTTATCATAGGTATTTTTAGTAAGTCATAATCTTCGCTTTAGTTCCTTGTACGTGAGATCAGAGGATGTGCATTTGTATCCAGTGCACTCAATCCCAATTACAATTTCTTTTCCAGCTCCTCTTGTGTGTGATTCGGCCCTTTCTTGCATGTCCTACTGAATATCATATTTCCTTTAGTGTTGTTCATCCTCTTGTTAGAGCGTGGCTAATATTACACAGTGGCTAATATTAGAACTGGTCAGAAAATGTTTGTGGTTTTTTTTTTTGCATGAAAAATATTTGTAAAAGACCAATTTTTTGTAGTTTGTCAAATTGGTATAAAACCTGAAAATGGCAAAGATGTTATTTCACTAACTCTGTTTGGCCAACAAAGCCGTTTTCACTAGCTTATACCTAATATGGTTTAGCTTGTTCAGCCATTGTTAATACTCCAGGAGAGAATTGACTCAATCCATTTTTATCCTGCGGATGGTAATTTACTGAATATTCAAAATTCAACAAAGTTTGCAAAAACATTTGAACATATTTAAAAGAGAAGTTAACATTTTTCATAACTTGCTGTTTTTGTCTTCAACCAGTAAAACTTTCAAACATTTTAGGTTTCAGCAAACATTTTTGTGAAGAATCTTGAATATTTTTTTTTCTTGCTGTATTGCAGGTCCCTCAGTTTAGGGCTGGGTTTCACCCTAAACAAAATAATGAAGCAAATACTGAGCGTTTCATGTATTTGCTATCCTAGGCCTCAATCCTGCCAACACTTATGTTTGGTAGTCCCATTGATTTCTATGAGCTTCGATTTGACTATTCATGACAGTGAAGTTAAACATGCATAGAAGTATTTGTGAGATCATGCTCCCACTTGGGATCAATGGAAGAAGAAAAGACATTCTGTAATTATCAAACACTTGCCATTCCTTATTTTACTTATTGCTGCATCTCATTTGACAAATTAACATATCTCTGGCAATAATAACTAGAGCCTACAAATTCTTAATGGGGGATCATAAGTCTGATTTGTCATTTTCTGGATGCAAACATTCACATGGTAGAGATAATTCCTATTTAGAATAGGATGTTGTCACAGGTGTCGAGGTAATGATATTCTTTAGCCTCAGAATATATGCCGTGGAACTTGGTGGATATAGCACCATTCAGCTTTATGCTCCAATTTCACCTCTATGTGCATGACTGAAAAGCAATGACATGGTGTTTTTCTCTCTGCTGAACCTTTTTATATACCTGGTGGAATAAATTGCTTTCCAAAAGAGAGCCTGTCAGCATTAATAAATTGGGGGGGGAGCATAATTTTGCTGGTGTGAAGAAACTAGTAGATTTAGAATTGCAAATGTAGTCACTGTAATTGTGCTGTATATTTTACTGTTGAAATGGAAGTAGTACTCTCATAGGGCCTTTGTCCTCCTTTAAGACCCTGTTTCATCAAAGTACTTGAGAACATGTTTAATTTTAAGCATGGTAAGTGCCACTGGAGTCAAAGGAACTTAAGAATCGCCTTAAATCAGTTCCTAAATCAGGATGAATTAAAGCATGTGCCTAAAGTTAAGCATGTGTTCAAGTGCTTTCCTGAATCAATGCCTAAATGCGTCCTGCCACCACTGTATCACGTGAACTACTTAAAGAACTTCCACTAAGCTCTAGAATGGTCTTTGCTGTCAACTGCATGTATTGTATGGCTCAGTCTTTCCAGAATAACAACTTAATACCTTATTCCGAGAGGAAGAGAATTACATTTCCTTCATGTAGCCTTGCATGAGGAACATAGCAATTAGGGCTGCGAGAGCTTATTTACCAGAGAGTCAAACTTTGCTAAGCAATCGTTGTTAGGTTCAACTCAGGAAATCACAATGTTTGTCATCCTCTGGGTGCCTCTGGTTGTCGTATTCTTGTTACTTTATATAAAGTATATAAAGAATATGAAGTAAATCTACAGCTGGACAATATTTTATTCTGAGGGCTACCTGCTGTGATTGGGGAGTGAGACCAGGACCAAAAAAATCACAAGTAATTCTGCTCTTGGAGGCTTTTCCTTTGGTTTCAATTCAAGTGGTCTATGATCAAGAGCTTTTAAAGAGAAGATTGTTTATTGGATTGATGTGAGCTTAGAAGAAAAATGTTCTCCTGAAATACATAAAATGTGTCCTGGGAGATTCAATTTTATTAGCTTGAAAAAATTCTAATCTTAAAAAAAACCCATTAACTAAAAACAGTTTCATGGAATTTCCTGGGACAGCAGGATCAACTGCACAGCCTGAGTCAGGCTGCCATAAACCAATTAGTGTTTTAAAAGATGCTTCTGTAGTCACTTTTCATGGCAAATGACATGTCCTTTCAATCTGATTGTAAATAGCATTTGCTGGGTTCCCTTGAACAATGCTTATTGTGGCACTAAAGCCAGTTTTATATTCTAATTTTCTTTTTGACATTGCAGGTCTGCCAAATTGTATGCTACTGTTAATTTGCATTAATGCTGTGGATTACATTTTCCCCAGCACAAATATTACCTGTTGATCTTGTAATTGTATTTAACTCTGTAAAGCATCCTGGGATGCAGTTTATATGAAAGGCTTGATCCTCAAGTCCTTGGGCCAGATGCTCAGCTGAGGTCAAGGAGTAACACTGATCTGCACTGTAATGTGAAGCTCATATTTACATTGCCCTGACCCCAGTTCTAGTACATGAAGAACTAGTCCTACTGTGCCAAGTTACAGTAGCCTCATATAATTACTTAGTTAGCTGGTCTGCTCAGAGCTACAGCAAAGAGCAGGTTCTCATTGTGCTCTGTGATGGAGCTATACATAGTGAGACACAATCTTTGCCCTGAGCTAATATGACCGCTCCCCTCTTAGCTGACAAACCAGGGATCTCCAGAGTTAAAAGCATGAGACTCTTTTTACAGCTGGAGCTGAAGAGCTAAGCCTCTAGCCAGGGGCTGTAACAACTCCTATCCTCTGTGGATTGGCACAGCTGGGAAACCATAGCACACACTCACCAGTGAGTTACACTTCCGGTCTAAATAGACGAGATAGGCAACTTATCCTTACTTCACAGATGGACTGGGACACAAGGATTAAATAACTTGCCCTAAGTCTGTGGCAGAGCTGGGAACAAAATGCACATCATCTGAGTCCCAGTCTAGTGCTTTGACCACAAGACCGTCCTTCCTCTTAACACTTTAGAAAAGCCTGTACATCTAATTTAAAAAATTTAAAAAAGACACTCTCCAAAGAAAGTAGCAGGGTACCAAGGCATTACAAAGATATGGCATCAATTGCTGATTCTCACTTGCATTAAGGCCTCTTCACCTTGCTCTAGTAATGCGAGGGCTTTAAATTTACACTTGTATCCACTTTAAGGTCCCTGTATGGTGCAAAGGGACCATAAGCATAAATGAGAATTGGCCCTTTTCCGTTTAGCGTGCCCATCATCAAAATATCCAGAGACAAGAGAAAAGGTCACATTTGTCTGAGAAGGGACCTAGTTCCCTTCCCACTGAAATGAGTTCTCAATTTGGAGCTGCTCTGGTGGCTGTTCCAAAAGAATCATCGCCTTTAATTTCAGGCTGGAGGATTATAAGAGTAACACCTGATTATTGAATATATTATTGTGCTTGTCTAGCATATTCCAGACAACAAGTGATAACCCCTGCATTAACCTAGGGATAAGCCTATCTTAGTCCCTAAACCTTACTGCTGTCATGTGCACAGGATGCAATTATACCCATATGGGGGATTCTTATTTAGGGTCTGTAGTGGGGCGGCCTGGCTTCCAGGCGCCCCAGGAAGCGATGAGCCAGAAAAGCCGCCAGAGTGNCATGTCAGTGTGTTGCGGTCAGGATCCCCACTGACTGCGCGGCAGACGGACTGCTGCGGATAGGGCCCCGGGCTGGAGCACAGTGGAGTGGGTGGGCCTGTGTTCCCCCCTGCCACCCCGCGCCGGGTGGCAGTCTCTCCTCCTCCTTGTCCAAGGGGCCTGGGCCCCTGACTGACTATTGATTTGCTGCCCCGCCCTGACCTAGGGCCTGGGCTAACCCAAACTGACCCAGCCCCTGCTACAAGGCCTGGGCCACTGACTGACTATTGGTGTGCAGCCCCGCCCTGACCCAGGGCCGGAGCTGTTAATTGTGTGCTCAGCCCCTGCACAAAGGGCCTGAGCTCAGAACTGTTAATTGTCCGCTCAGCCCCTGCACAAAGGGCCTGAGCAGAACTGTTAATTGTCTGCTCAGCCCCTGCATAAGGGCCTGAGCTCAGAACTGTTAATTGTCTGCTCAGCCCCTGCATAAGGGCCTGAGCTCAGAACTGTTAATTGTCTGCTCAGCCCCTGCATAAGGGCCTGAGCTCAGAACTGTTAATTGTGTGCTCAGCCCCTGCACAAAGGGCCTGAGCTCAGAACTGTTAATTGTGTGCTCAGCCCCTGCACAAAGGGCCTGAGCTCAGAACTGTTAATTGTGTGCTCAGCCCCTGCACAAAGGGCCTGAGCTCAGAACTGTTATTCGCTTTGTAGCGGGGCGGCCTGGCTTTCAGGCGCCCCAGGAAGGGACGAGCCCCACCCCGGAACTACTACAGGGTCGGATGTAAGAAGGGATGGATGGCTGAGCTACTCCAGGAGTCAATTCTTCCCTTGATCTTGTTCTCCCCTCCCCAGCTTACCTGGACAACCTCTTCTGCTCCGAGCAGGATCTCTGGGTCAGATGCGTGGTGGTGCATGCAGAAGAGTCTTGATTCCTCTTTACTCCCTGGCTCAGCAGTGGACAGTAAGTTATACTCTTGCTCTTATTTTTCTTTAGACAGTGCAACTATGATGTTCAATAAGGAGTGCTGGATAGTCTGAAAAATTATGGCAATATGGCCCCTTGTTCTAATGGTTTCCTTGCTCACTTTGTTCTGTAGTGCAGTATTTGGCCTGCGTCCCTGATGTTGTCCTCTGAACACTGAATATTACTGCACTAGATCATCCTGAGCGTTATTCATAGTGGAAATTGAAACCAAGAACCTAATAAGCATGAAGGGGGGGAGGGGAAACAGCCATATTATTTCTTCTTGCTGCCTTGATGTGTAATTGTCTTTCTAAATGTACCATCTGTACAATGCAAATACTACTTCCCTACTTCACGGGTGCTGGAAGGCCAAAAATACAATAGTGATTGTGAGGTGCCGGGATACAGCAGTGATGAGGACTGTATACGTTGCTGATAAGTCAGGAGTTGGATCTTAATGTTGGCAAAGCGAGTGAGCTCAGAATATTGAAGTCAGTGGAAATTGCAGATGCTCAGCACCTCTGAAATGCAATCCTCTGAGATGGCTGAAAGAGGTGCCAGGAAAGTGGGAAGAAAATCAATGACTCTCTTGTCTATTTTCCCCCATCGACTAAGAAAAGAGTTGGCCTATGACAAACATAACACACTCATCCCTCCAAATGTCTCACTTTAATAACCAGTGAAGTGCACTAGGACTACCTGGGTTTCAGAGTAGCAGCTGTGCTGTAGCCCACAAAAGCTTATGCTCAAATTTGTTAGTCTCTAAGGTGCCACAAGTACTCCCGTTCTTTTTACCTGGATTAAGTGGTTCTCTGGTGTGTTGCGTGACTGCTTCTTTCTGCAGCTCTGAAGATGACTCATTCTTGCAGTAAAAAATTCATGTTTTACAGCTGCAGACCATGTTTATATAGGTGAAGTAAAATCACTCAGCTAGAAAAGTCTACTAAGGACACAGCCCAGAGAAGCCGCTGACTCTGTTGAAACACTCAAACACAGGGGTTTGAGAATGAAAGTCATTCTGTATCTACCCAGATTTCTCTGTGTGTATAATTGATGATTAGTTACATTCTATTAGCACTTTCTGCATGAGGATCTCCTTGTAAGGTATGTTGATTTGCATTACTGTAACACCTATAAACTCTAGTTGTGGGCCATGTCTAAACATAGAAGAAAAGGGACAGTCCATACCCTGTGTACAATGTCCCCATTGTACACAGGAGGAAAATAAGGTTCAGTGAATTGTCTGCTGCAGTGACTCTGTGGCAAAGCAGGAATTAGAACCCAGATCTCCTGCTCAGTTTGCTGCTTTAACCACTAGAGTATATTTCCATCCTTAAGGCAAGATTGTCTCTTCTATGTACCAGTGCAGGGAAAAGGGTAAGGCACTCGCTCCTATAGGGATGCTACTCCCCTCCTGTACCAGTGTGCAAGGGCAGTGCTTGAGAACAAGCAGAGCTTTAAATTCACTCTCCTCCCTTTCAATGCAGCCACAGCAGATGAAATCTGCTGTTGTTATAGACCAGTAGCAGGCTACTATTCCTGAAGCAATGCAGGGAATCAAATGACTTTTTACTCTGAATCCCAGTTCATTTCTTGGCCTACTACTGGTGCAAAGCTACAAGTTCTAGTGTGACCCTAAATAAGTAGCTAATCAGTCTAGGCCCATTTCTACCACCCGTACCTTGCTGAGTAAGACTGAGTATCCCACTGCGTTTCTATGCTAAGATTAAAATCCACAGCACAGAATCCCTGAGCCCAGGTCGGATGACCCTTCCATCTTGCAGGGTCTCAGAGTCTGTGCTCCAGCCTGAGCCCAAATGTCTACCCTGCATTTTTATAGCCTCACAAGCCCAAGTCAGCTGACCTGGGCCAGCCACATCCATGCTGTAGGTCTTTTACTGCAGTGTAGATATATCCCCTAGAATTTTAAGAGATCCTTTTAATAGTGGCAGGAGAACAAGGGCATCTAGAGAAGTGAGCTTTTCAGTGATCTCAGTAGGGCTGGTTGAAAATGTTCCACAGATTTTTGACAGAAAATAGGGGGTATTGGCACAATGAAATGGAAAATTTTCAGTTTGTTTTTGTGTTCTGCTGAAACGCTTCACTTTTAGTTGCTGAAAATATGAAGCATTTTTTAATTACTTTTTTTGTAATTTGGGCAGAAACAACTTAACTTTCATGGACATTTTCGGTGTAAAACAAGCCCATTTTCCAACCAGCTCTAGATACAGGCACATGCAAGACAGTTAGAGCCATAGAACATGTTATACTGATGTCCAGAACTCCATGAAGCTGGCTTAGTTTTGAATGTCATTACAAACTGGCCACTTAGCCTCTGTTTGCTTTGTTCATCGTGGGTCTACCAGAGAGTCCACAATCCCTTTGAAAAGCTATATCAGGGTTAGTACAGCACAGCAATCAGAGAAGTCATTCAATAGACTGCATTATTTCCTCATTGGCTCAGCAGCAGGTGACCATTATTGGGAGGGGTGTGACATTGCACTCTATATAATTTTATAAAAATATGCTAATGAGTTTAAATATAATGCAACTGAATATGCTTCATGCAAAAGGTCTCTTGTAAGATATTGTGATTAATTTGAGCAAGATTGTTGTCAAGCTTAAGATGAACACCAATATTGCCAGTGTTAGGCCTAAAACTTCCAGAAGCTTTATAAAATGAGCTTTGCAAAATTATCTTTAAAAAGCAAGCTTTGCAAAATGAAGCTACAACTTGTGGTCAAGAGACGCTGCAGCCAAAGAACTGATTCCTATGTGGGTTTGATGGTCTAGGCCTTTAGGCATAGTTCATCAAGATAACCTTACCCACAATCAAGCCAATAGCCCATTTAGAGGTAAGTTACCTAGAAAACTAAGGGAAACCACAGCCGAGACAGTGGGCTATATAGAAATAAGCTATCTCCTTGAGCATAACTTATAAAATTAAAACAATAATTGGCTACAAGAAAATAAGTAAGCATGAATTATACAGCCAAAGCGATAACACTAAATTTGGCCTAACCTGATTGGTTGACCTGCTTCAAAGCACGGCGGGCAGATGAGATTAATGTGTAGAACCTCAGGAAGGTGGTGTGTGTGTGTGTGTGTGTGTGTGTGTGTCTTGGACTAACAAGTTATTCTCTTTGATCGGTCTGACCCGCACCCCCTGAACCGAGGAAACCTAAACTGCACCGATTATCTGCACCTGGCCAACGCAAAGAGCGGTCGACTGAAGGGTAATGTATTCTTGGCAGGGTAAGGTTTTAAAGAAAAAGTCTGGTTGCATGCAAAATAAGGTAATGGAGTAAAGAAGTCTGGGTTGCTCGAGCTGTTTTGATCTCAAGTTGTGCTGACACTATAGTATTAAGAATGGTAGTGTTGGGTTAATTTGATCTCCGGTTATATTAATGCTGCAGTATTAAAAATAGTAGTAAAAGTTTACTTGTACTTGTGCTTGTTTGCAATATAATTTGTCATTTATATTAATCCTTATTCAAGGCTGGTCTTTAAGTTTTCTTTTCCTATTCTGTCTGTGTTGCATTTATAGGCTTTTAATGACTTACGGCTATCTTAAGGAATAATCAGTAGTTTTAATTTCTTTATACGGACACCACTTAACCTCATTACATCTGTGTTGGGTGGTGGGAAGTAGCGATCACCCAGAGCCCCATTTGGGCCCTGATGTGTGTCCCCTTCTTCCTATATCTCCGCAGATATTATTACAAAGCTTAGAATAACCACACTCAGTAGATTATATTTGTATAAATGTACCACTCTTGTATCTGAAACTAGAAATATAAAATATAACTTTGAGGGCCTATTGCAATTATGCAAAGTGTGGGCCATTAATGGTGGTTTGAAATTTTAATAACTCCCATTAACCAGGACAATTGTTTGCGGCTGGCTCGGTTTTACTTGTAAGTTTCCCTGTATACGTGTGTGCTGGCAAATGGGTAATGAAGTCTTACAGTGACGTGATCATGTCACACTTGAATTGAAATTCATTTTTAACCTGGTGCTTTTCCATTGAGAAGGAGGGGGTGGAAACCCAGAGAGGGACAAAGGATTCCTGCCTTATGCAAAAAATATATAAATGGGTGAAACAAAACAAAGGAGGCAGCCATCATGAGGAATCCCCTAGCTACCACCAAAGCTGAAACAAGGGCTGTACCAGGGGAAAAGACTGCCCAGACTACGAAGGCACCCAGTCTGTGAAAAACTTATTGAAACACTTTTTTCAGGCTAAAATTTTACCTATACTCGGTTGTATTACTGTATTAGGCTTAGATTTGCATGTTTTGTTTTATTTTATTTCACTTGGTAATTCACTTTGTTCTGTTTGTTACTACTTGGAACCACTTAGATTCTACTTTTTGTATTTAATAAAATCACTTTTTACTTATTAATTAACCCAGAGTATGTATTAATACCTGGGGGAGGGGTGCAAACAGCTGCACATCTCTCTCTATCCATGTTATAGAGGGCAAATAATTTGAGTTTACCCTGTATAAGCTTTATACATGGTAAAAGGAATTTATTTGGGGTTTGGACCCCGTTGGGAGTTGGACATCTGAGTGTTAAAAACAGGAACACTTCTATAAGCTGCTTTCAGTTAAGTCTGCAGCTTTGGGGCGTGTAATTCAGACCCGAGTTGGTGTTGGAGCAGACGGGTGTGCCTGGCTCAACAAGACAGGGTGCTGGAGTCCTAAGCTGCCAGGGCAGGAAAGCAGGGGCAGAAGTAGTCTTGGCACATCACGTGGCAGTTCCCAAGGGGGTTTCTGTAACTCAATCCATCACGGGGAATTAAATGGATCCCCTGGATTAAGGAGCAGTGATGCTTATCTTCTAGCTTCTGTCCCATATGGATTCAATGTTCCTATTTTAGTTTTGTGACCATAAAGACCTGGACCATAATAATTTACCATGTTCATAGCCATTTCTGTTTGACAGATGTCCAAGTGACTTTCTTGGGCATTATCTCAAGATGGTCATTTTAAAAATCTTGCTGTATTGATGAGATTAGCATTTTAAAAGGGAAAGTTGCACACACCACCATAAATTAATGGACTTGGGTGTGGGGAGGTGTGGGTGTGTTTTAAATGCTTGCTGTTGCCTCCTATCAAAGCCTCTGGTATGATCATGTATTTGTTAATACTTTCATTTAGGGGGAAAAAAATATGCATTCACTTGCCAACCTTGGAGGTAAATTTACATTGATAAAGGCATTATTTAAAGTCCAGGGGCTGATGTATATTTAAAGTGAGAGAATGACATATATGAATATACACTCTTTTGTGTGCACGCACACATAGTGAACCTCATTGAAAAGGTAATATTTGACAACCGTTACTACATAATGGGATTTGAGCTAGCACAGTTTTTTCCCTGTTTTCAATAGGCGATAACCCTGATCTCTAATATTGAGGTCAGATACTATGGTTTACAACTGATGTAAAGGTTAAGTTTATACATACAGTTCTCTTCTATATCTTTATATAGAAGAAGTGTGTAGATGTGTCTGTATTTTGTGTGCATCTATATCTATAATATATGTATAAAAAACTCTTTATTATGCATCATGCAACTTTATAAAATCTGAGACCCATTTAAAACCAGGCAAATTTAATTGAATTTGCTGTTACAATATGACAGGCAGTTACATTAGGGGATTAAAATGATAGATTCTTGAGGATGCTGTGAAATGAGGTAATGCAAAAAGCTCCATTTTTTTTTGATACATCATAATGCCTTTTAATCTGATGGCTAATCTATCATGATAGAAATTCATAGTGTGCTGGTGGTCTCAGAGGTCAAATCTGAGTGAAGGGTTCAAAGACTTGCTCTGTTTTTTTTGCCTTGCATTTTCAGTCCGTAAACACTGATTTTTTCAACCTTTTGTCTTTTTCAGAATACATCGCTTGTATCTAATTCTGATGCACATTGCCATACAGTAGAGGCACACAAAATGTATGCCTCATTTGTATGTCAAATTGCCACAGTTGTGCACACGCATCTGGCATTTGCACATGTAAATTGCTAACTAGATGCATTTGCACATGTATAACGCCAGGAATTTACATGTTCATGTCTAAATTGTACATAAATCAGGCCCATACTGTACAAAGCAGTGAAATAGACATCTGTACAAATACTGAACTTATTGTTCTACTGCCTTGAGATATAAACTCTGGAGGAAGAATAGTGCACAAATCGTACTTTTCCTTCCTATTCCCACAAATCTGTCACTTTAGTATTTGAGTGACTCGTAAATATTAATATTGATGAATCTTAACATCTTCCCTGTGAGGTAGGGAAGTATTATCTCCACTTTCTGACTTGGCTTCCCCAGTTGTAAAGTGAGAGATTAGGGGCCAGATCCTCAAAGAACCCATGGCAAGACTTTTAAGTGTTCAATACTCACCATCAATGCCAGATTTTTCAAAAGAGCTCATCATTCAGTAGTTCCCCTTGTGACACTTATGCACGGAGTTTTCAGAAGAACTCTACTACACAATGTGCTGCGCTCACGTGAAAATCTGGCCCTAAGTGATTTGCAAAAAGTCTCACAGGATGTAATTCTGGCTCTGCCTACATTAAAACCAAATCCCTCTCCAGTGCCTTAACCACCTTTCTTGCCCTCCTCAATTCATCACAACTTCCAAGAGCATTCACTGCTGTAAACTGTTCTTAATGGCAGGTGGAAAATGAAATGTAGGGTTCACTTCATTGTTGCTGGTTCAAGCTTAAAATAGGAAATGCAGTGGAGCTCTTCTGAAAATGTTTGCACGGTAGCTTGAGCAGACCTAGCAAACATTTGCTGAAGTTCTTCGATGCATGGCAGAGATAGTGCTACAGATGTGAAGTTCTGATTTTCATTTTGATTTTTGACAAAGCTCCAACTGGGATGTTAATGCAACTGGCTAAGGTGTAATTGTGGGATGGCTGGAAGCTTCATTGCTCCAAAATGGAAGAAACAGAAAGGAATGGAAAGAATGATAGTGTAAAATTGGTAGGGCACTCAGTTACAGACTACAATTGTAGATAAACTAAAAATCACAAAAGAATATGGCAGTGTATTTTAATTTTGATAACTTTAGTAAAAAAAAAAAGTGGCTTGAATGATTCACGGGACTGGGTGTAATATTACATGGAACCTTTCATCTCTGTTTCAATGCATTTAAATCCACCCCAGGCGCAAATTCATTATGAGAGAAAGGATGGTTTGTAATTAGGGCACTAGGCTGGGATTTAGAGAATCTGGATTTTATTCCAAGCTCTGCCAAAGCATCTATGCACTGACAAAGTTCGGGATCCATCAAACCTGCATCCTAGCTGTACTGTTCTACGGGTCAGAAACCTGGAACCCTCTTACAAGTAGACGTGGAGTTGCCAGAGGCATTCCTTGTGCCCTTTGAGCTTCACAAAAAGGGGGGGTCTGGTGCTTTGTTTCCTTTGATATAGAGGCCACTGGTATCACAGTACAGAATGTCTTTCACCCTTGAGCTAATTCAACCAGCAACAATGAAGTGAACCCTACATTTCATTTTTATTCCACCAGCCATTAAAAAATACGTGACACTTTCCAGATAGTTGGACACATCTTTCAGGTCCATTACTGACTGCCCCTGCATCTTGTGCACTGGCTCAGTCTATGGGGCCAGATTCTAAACTGGTGTAGCTCCTTTGACTTCAGAGGATTGACATCAATTCACACTAGTTCAGGATTTACCAGGTAGTGTGAAAATGACCTAAAATTATGCAAGTGTATTGATGGTGCCTGCTTAGCTCACCAGAGAATCGGGGACACCCAGAGGCAGAGTCTAGATTTTCAATAGTGCTCAGCTCCCATTGCTCCCAGATAGGGTTCTGGGTGCTCGGCGCCTCTGATAATCAAGCTACAGTTTGTTTCTTGGTGCGGGTGAGGCAGCTGCAGCAGATTACTGTAACTGCAGACAATAAACTGGCAGGGAGTAGGTGTTTCTAAATGATGAGGCTGAGACACCTATTATTCTCCTCGTGTGTGTCCTTTATGTAACTAAAAAAACATGTGGATGCTCTAGCCCAGTGTCTCAGATCTGGTGCAATAGTCAATGCCAAACTAAGGAGTAAATATAGAAGCTTAGTGCCACAATCTGTCCATCTCCCCAAGGGAGGAAGTATAGTCTAATGGTCTGATCAGCGGGTTTTGGTAGAATTGGATACTACCCCTGATTGTGCTACTGGTCAGGGCTGCCCGGGGGGGGGCAAGTGGGGCAATTTGCCCCGGGCCCCACAGGGGCCCTGCGAGCCCTGGCCAAGAATCCCTTCCCTGGGTAGGGGCACATTTTTTTTAAATTTTACTTACCCGGCGGTGGTCCAGGTCTTTGGCAGCACTTCTGTGGCGGGCCCTTCAGTTGCTCCAGGTCTTCGGCAGCGGGTCCTTCATTGCTGCCGAAGACGCAGAGTGAGTGAAGGACCTGCCGCCGCCACTGACTCAAAGCGCCGCCCGGTGAGTACAAACGCCGCAGCGGGTGGCACCTTTTTTTTTTATATCTGCTCCCCTGCTTTGCCCCAAGCCCCCTGAATCCTCTGGGCAGCCCTGCTAGTGGTGGTTAGTAAGCCAGCCTTGACTCAAACTCTGGGTTGAGGTCCCTGTCTACTACAGATGTCCTGTGCAACCTTCAGCATTTTAAGGCCAGATTTTGAGCTCGTTAGGTGCCTAAAGATCGGCACCTAGTGGGATTTTTCAATCTTCATCTTTCGGCACCTAACGTCCTTTAAAACTTTCTATGCCTCAGTTCCCCATCTATAAAATGGGGATAATAGCACTGACAAGAGTGAGGTAGGATGTGAGGATAAATGCATTAAAGATTGTGAGGCACTCAGATATTATGGTAATGGGGGGGCCCCCGCAAGTGCCGTAGATAGACCTTCAGTGTGACCTTGAACAAGTCACTCTGCCTTCTGCGTTTCAGTTTTTTTCCATCTGTAAAAATGATACCTTTTGGAGCCTCAGATGGAAGGTCTCTATGTGCAAACATTATAGGCTTGTAAGCATGCACTAGAACAAGCACTTTGCTGCCTGATGCTGTTTCTCCTAGTACTGGTGAGGGTGCTATATGGACAGGCTTGATCTGTACAGGCGGTGGTAGCGAGAGCTTTCTCCACACTCTGACCTGGAGGGACCATCTCTAGAAATCAGCGTGGAGTTCAGCTATCATGGCTCATCTAATTTCTCACGAAACTCCTACAGAGTGACCCTCTGTTTAGGCTGGCTTGTGCTGAGGTATGTTATACTCACTGGGAGAGAAGGTTGTCTATTGCATTTCTCTATCATGGACCAAATCCCAAGATGTGCCAAAGTCACTAGGTGAGATTCTTGGCTGCTCTAAATCAGCATAGTGTTGACATGATAGAGGTAGGTCTATTTATTTTAAGGATCTGGCCTCCTAATTTCAATGGGAGTTCAGCCCTAATCCCTTTTCAGAGGTGCTATTCTAGAGCACCCTCCTCCTAGTGAATCTGGTTTTGCTTTGGCTGAGTCAGCTCATTCCCTGGGTTAATTCTGTCTGTGTGCTCTCAGCAAATCCAGGAAAGCAGTTTCCAGCAGGGTTAGTTGTTTTGTTTAAGCTTTCCTAACAAACAATCTAAACCTTGTAGACTCTTTTCCCTCCCCTCAAAAGTCTGTGCAGGCCAAGTAGTCCCTTCCCCAAGTCTGTCCCTCACTCCAATAGCCCCTGTAACCAAAATGTCTTGGCTCTCATTTCAGTGCCTCAGGAATACAGGACTCCACCCAGTCTCCCTTCTGTCTGTTTGGTTTCTGGAGCAATTCCTCTTTGCAATAGCTCCAAGAACAGTCCATTGGGAGCACTGCCCCGGCCCCTCAGCTTTCTGGAGGATATTGCAGCTTTCTATAAGGGTCAGCTAATGAAGTTCGAGCTTTTAGAGGTGCAGAGGGTGGGGCTAACCAGCCAGCTGCAGGCCTCTGATACCAGAGGAATGGTGTCTTATACCTTCATAATCTCTTGCAACTTGGCCCCAGGGGTTTTGACACTATTTGTACAGCGCCTAACGCAGTCTGATCCTAGCCCATGACTGGGGCGCCTAGGTGCTTCTGTAGTACAAACAATAATAATAAATCATACAACCTTTCTGGATAAGATGCTCCTCTGCACCATGATTTATTGAAAGCACGTTTTAAATCTATCCATTACCAGGCAAAGCTACCTGTAGCAGTTAGTCAATAAATAGAATCAAGTATTTAATTTTCTGATTGTTCCACATATGAAGCTATTGAATAACAGCTTGTACCAAGCTAATCACCCATTCATAAAGATGATGATCCTCTAACAGCCTGTTGGATTGCTGGCTGACATACTGGGCATCTTTTAGTTTCCTGCTATTTTAATCTGTTTTGTTGACCGGAACTAATGAAACATAACCCAAAGCTCCGTGTTAGAAATGATGAAAGGAAAATATTTCCTTCATGTAACTATTGATTATCTTGTTCAAATTTTGGTCCCAGATTTAGGTCTGCAGCAAATTACTTAGCAAAGAAACCAGGCTTGGGGACTCAAATTCCGGTAGGTGGTGTCTAATATAGGAGCAAAAAATTACCATTCAGGAACAGAGAATCTAGTGCCATATCCTGCCTGCTGAACGGGTCTGCAGCTAGTGCTTGAGAAGCAATTTGCTTGACAATTCACTGGCCCATATTGTTGAAGGTATTTAGGTGCCTATCTCCCTTTGAAAGCCTATTGAGTTAGGTGCCAAAATAACTGAGGATCTGGATCCTAGTTGTTTGTGCAGTATTGTACCACATTGAGTCCCTCCTGACCCCCCAGCTGGTGATCATTTAATGCCCTGAAGCATGAGAATTGGTAGCTCTAATGGCTGCAGGTGAGAGCCACCCACAATGTTGGGAGGTACAACATGGAAAGAACCCCTGGCTACAGGTTCACCATAAACTTGAAATTGAAATCAGGCTGCTCAGAAAGTTTTCTGGGTTCCCAATGGTGTTGAGAGAGCTGAGTTCCTGGTCTATGGGCTGGTGGGGAGAAGTCATGGTGACCTAAAAGGGTTGGGGATTCCTGTTGATGACAAACTCTGACTTGGGGCCCCAAACGTGGGAACTCTGTCAGGGGAATGGAAAGGGGCTATAACTTGTTTCCTTCAGAAAGCCAGGGTTGCCCAAAACAGGCAGTGTTGAGTGGGAATGAGGTGTCCCCTGTGCAGCTAGGAGACACCTGTCCTTTCTCGGGGTGAATTTATACCTCCCCACACACCATGCCCACAAGCCTCCCATGCAAAAGGCCTGGCTGAAGCAGAAAGGTGAGTCCGATCTAGGAGAATAGGTCAGATAAGAAGGAGTTTGCCTTGTAGCTAAGGCACTGGACTGGGAATCAGGAGATCTGAATTCAATTCCTGCTGATTCCTGAATAACCTCTCAGACTCAGTCCACTTTTGCCTCAGTTTGGGTCTCTGTAAGAGGAGTAGGAGGATGATGATCTTCTACCTCCCTGGGGCATTGTGTGGGTATCCGTGCTGATGAGGTGTTTGGGTACACTGGAGGTGGGGCTGGAGAAGTAACTAATTCACAGCAGTGAACAGTAGGTGCAAGTCACTACCAACTCAGAATAGTAGCTTTTCTCACTGGTGTAAAGATACTCCATGCCCTCATGTTATCAGTCCTATAGAGTGGAGGAGCGAGGCATGAGCCTTACAAATATATACAAAATGTCTCCAGGAAGTGAGTGATGTGTGAGTTCAGCATGAAAATTAAGCTGACCATAACTAAGTGCCATTTTCCCTTGGAAACTTGAGCCTGGTTCATTCCTGTGTGATATCAGTCCGCGAGAGCAGGGAATAGGGGATCATGTCATTTTGTGAGCACACAATGTTCCATTTTACGCTTTAACTTATTTTTTGAGTTCTCCATGACTATTTTACTATTGCAGTCTGGCCTTGGACGGCAGCACTACACAAAAATGACCACCTCTGTCAATACTTGTCCAGGAATTCTGTTTCCTATGCTAAGCAGGGAGTCCTTATTTTCATGCTGCTTCATTCACAACAGGGTGCCAGAAAGTTACAGAATACCTGATTATCGCCAAGAATTAAATACATTTCCCCCAAAGTAGCTGAGATGTTAGATGCCTCAGCAGGTATTAGGGTTGGGTGGCAGAAGCAAGTGGTGGGGAAACGGGACTAAAATGCAGGAAATTTTAGAGAGCAGGGGCCAGGGTTAGGGTACTAGCCTGATACCTGGTTTCAACTCCTTGTTCTGCCACAGACCCCCTGTGTGACGTCTCTCTGGCCCATATTCCTCATCTGTAAAGTGGGGGTAATAGCACTTCCCTACCTCCCAGGGTGTTGAGGATAAATGCATGAAAGATTGAGATGCCCAGAAACAATGGTAACAAGGGCACATAAGGACCAGAGATAAAAAAAACTGGCTTCTTTTCCCAGCTACAGATGGATCTTTTCTATTGTTGACCTGCTGGGTGACCTTGGGCAAGTCACTTCCTCTCTCTGTGCCTCTGCTTCCTATTTCAGCCTTTGTCTATATATACTTCGGGGCAGGGATTGTGTATGTAATCTAAATATCACTCATCCCAACTGGGGCCTCCAGTTGGTGTAATAAATTCTTTTCTAGAGGTTTTTTTCCAGGCTGGAGGAAAATTAATTGATAATGGTAGGGCCAAATCTCAGTCCTTATCTCTTACTATGCGTATGTATTGTGCCTATCTGGGCCTCTGATTGCTTTATGAATTGTATAACAAATAATAAGAGGGCTTTCCAGCTTAGTGTCTGGAGGTGCAAGGTGCTAAGTGCTTCCTGAAATAGGTGCAGCTACCTGTATTCTTGTTACTTGCAAATTTTGGATTTGATGGTCCAGAGTGCTGAGTGATTCTGAAAGGTCCCTCAATTCCCCCTGACTTTAATGGGAGCTGAATATGCTCCACACCTTTTGCAAGCACACCATCTTGCAGAATTGGGCCCTTTATAATAATGTCTGCATGTTACCTCACTTAGTTACTGCCTGTATTGCCTGGACAAATTGCACAAGGATTTTATTTCACTTGTATGTTGTTGATGTGACCTCACATTGTACAAGCCCCAAGATAAATAGGAAGTAAAAGGACCCTCTGGGATTTATTAAAACTAGTGGTGGTCACCATGACCTGGTAGCCCACTTAGCTTATAACAATTCATCAACTAAGCAGAGGAGCTATCCACCAGCTGGGAGTTCCTCAATTAGAATCTGTAGCTCATCTGTCAGACTGCTCTGATATTCCAGAGGAGCAATGAACCATGCCCTAGAAGTTATAGTCATCAAAGACAGGAGATTGAGACCAATCACCAGCAGTTTGGTAAAAGCCCTGGGACCAATTCAGTTTTCATGTTGTCCTCTCCAGAGGGTCACCGTGTGGGCCTGTCTCAGACAGCTCAGACCTGGAATATACTGGCTGAGCTAGGAGGAAATGTTCTTTCTTCTTCCTTTTTATACGTTAGTGACAAATCCTGCTGTTCTTTCTGCAGGCACCAACAATACTGGTGCACCGCTGCTGCACTAGTGAGGTTAGATTTTTGTTTGTTTGTTTTTGAACCCCCTGCAGGGAAGGCACAAGTTTATGCTGCAGAACCCATATGAGCTGTTGGCGAAGGCTAGGGGAAAAGGAAAGGCAGTGTACTGTCTGCCATGCACATTCACTGGTCTTTCTTCCCATGGAGCAGGAGTCCGAGCAGACTCATGTTAAGAGATGTATATAAAATGCTGCCATTTGCCAGAGAGTTTATTGTGCCTAGAAAACCTATGAACATGGCTGGCCAATATTTTTCCCCATCACAAAAGAAAATTGCAGTTTATCCACCAAATTGTTTTCCTGAAAAATATCCAATTCCCACAATTTTTTTTGTCCAAAAAACCAAACACCTGCAAACCAAAATATTTCAATTTGAAATGGCTGCTGCAGAGCCTCCTGGAAGAGGTATTGTGATTGCCTCCTGTCCCCATTCTCTTCTACGGGCTGGGCTCTCCAGCTAGACTACCTCTCCCATGATGTACCATGGCCAAGGACTCCCATAGTGCACTGCCTCTCACCAGGAGGGCAGGCCAGCGTGCACCATGTGAGATGTAGTCTGACCATGATTTTCAGCCAAAATCTTTTGCTATTGAAATTTCTTGCAAAATATTTTGAGTGGAAAAACAGCTGATTTTTTTTTTTCGCTCTGAGAAATGCTGTGTGTTCCTGAGCACTATTTACATTGTTACAGGATAACTCTCCTAACTTCGGACTGTGGGAGTACCTCCACTGCCGCAGTGTGGTCTCTGGTTGGGGAGGGTTTCTCATTCTCTGCCCCCTTCCACTCTTTTCAGGCTGTGCACTGGGGGCGAGATCTGCCCCGATCGTTTTCAGGTTAGCTATTAAGGTTTCAGACATGCCTGGAGCTAGCCTCCTGAATGAATACAATTGTGTGCTCCATTTAGCATCACTGTCTTTATCCCTTCTTTGTTCCCTCTGCTCTTGCTTAGCCTACTTCCCTTTCTCCTCTGGCTAATCAGACAAGCTCTCTACATAAATGACCGGCTGCATGTCCCCAGTGTGAAGCTCTAGGGGTGGCTGCTGTTCACATCCATGTTTTTAACTTGGAGAGCCCTTTCAGACCAATCAGCCACCTGGAGCGCTGAGCTGAAAAGGGCCAGAACATGCTCCCTCCTCATCTGTCTCCTTAAATGGAGCTCGGCAGAGCAATGTCTTGGCTTCAGTTCATTGGCAATGTCTGTCAGAAACAGCCTTTGGCTCATCCACCCTCTCATGAGGTGGACATCGCTCTACAGTTCAGGCAGGGCTCAAAGTGTTCCAACAGCTGCTGCCTGCTGGATCCTGCCAAGATTTTAACACAGTACAATGCTTTGCGCTCCTGAAGTACCTTCTGCCTGAGAGTTTTGAGCTGCTTTACATTCACTGATCGTACTTCACAGCACCCCATGGAGCAAGTGTGTATAACAGCGCTAGAGAAAGGTAAACTGTCTAGGGAAACCTGTACCAGGGTACCTACATTTACATATTTACGTCCATACACACATCTAACGTCATCACCCTACCTCTGTGCAGAGCAAGACTTGTACCAAGCTTGGCTCCCCGTAGATCCCTTACAGAATCAGCTGCATGAGTGCAAGCCCCATTTTGCACTGGTGCATTGTATCTACATTAGAAGTGGGCACCCACCCATGTAATTATACTGTTAATACTACATTGATTTGCTGTGTGATTTGGGAACTTTACATCAATGACTGAGCTATCACTATAACTCAGGCTTCCAGCATCTTTCTCTCCCGTTGCTAATTAAACAAGGAAGAGTCATGCATCTATTCTATGAAGGGAAGAGAAACACTGACGTCTTCCTGTTGCTACCACAAGAGAGCCCTGCTCTCTGATGGGTGGGACCTCTAAACATTAATGTAATACGACAATCATAAAGATCTCATGAAAACTTCCTTGCTTCCCTTTATGAAAGAGATCCTTACTGAAATCCTTACAGAAAACATTTTCTTCTGTGTGGCATGGACTAGACACTGCAGTCTACTCTGGTTTGGGGCACTGATGGTGCTCACCCTCTTCCTCTGCCCTCCTCCCTGAAGGTAAAGCGAAATCTACACAGTGCCAGGTGTGACCAACTCCTTTTCAGTAGCGAGGACGGCTTGTCTGCATCAGCCTCTGCATATTTTAAAAGTGTGAGCTTTGTTTCGTAATGTTACCAGGGTTCTTAAGCATCATAAAGTGTTCTGGGTCTATTAAGGTGAAATTCTAACTGCCTGGAGTGCTTTTCTTGCTGATCAGTTTGTCTAGGCTGGTGCTGTTTCTCATGCTATTTTTAAATCTTTGCAGCAGAGAGGGGAAAAAACGCCTTAATTACTGCAGAGGAAATAAATCAGGAAACTCTCATTGCAAATGCAGGGAGGCGAAGCAGCCCTCTCTACAGCTCCCTGAGTCATCCTGCCTATAAGGGCTATTAATTTTAGTTTTAGAGGGAGCAAGTTGCATAATCAGAGGCGCTAGTGACAGTTTAAAGGGATTATAGGCTTTCAAATATATAAAATGCTCGCTCCCATGCTGATGTGGTGGATGGGTTTAGAGGACTCAGATGATGTAATGGATGGGTGATTGTCAACCAAAGGCATCCCAGGGAGAGTTTCATAGGGTAGAAACTCCTGAACCAGTGATTTCTATAATAGGATTGATAGACATGAGTCAGCCTTATGCATGTAATCAGAATGTCTATTTATAAGCTGCTCTTGTCTTCAAGAAATTTAACTGCATCGGTCCATGTCTCAGATTTAGGGTCAAATGGGACTCCTGCTGCTCAGACTAGGAAGGCAGTCAACCAAGTTAGAGGCAGCTCGGTCCAGTGGGTAGGGCGCTGGCTTTAAAATCAGGAGACCTGGCTCTTCCACTTGGGTAAATCGCTTCCTCTGCTGTGCCTCATTTTTTGGCCCTCTCCCTTTGTGAAATCTGTATAGACTCTGGTTGCACAGAGACTCCGTCTAAATGTCTGCATGAATCTCGTATTCCACCCATCAGGTAGGTGGAGAGACCCAGGCCTGATTTTTGCCTTGCATAATTTAGGTTTCTCCAAGACCAATTCCAGGTGACTCCATCTGCCAGCCATGTTCTCTTGGCGTCAGGGCTGGCTCTAGGATTTTTGCCGCCCAAAGCAAAAACAATTTTGGCCGCCCCCACCCGTTCTTTAATTACCCCGGCCCCGCCTCAACTCCGCCCCTTCCCCAAATCCCCAGCCCTGCCTCCTCCCCCCAGGCTCTCAAGTCTGGGAGGGATGGGGAGCAGCGGCGCGCGAAACGGCGCTCGAGATCTCCCCCTCCCTCCCAGGTTTGAGAGCCTGGGAGGGAGGGGGAGACCCCGAGCCGCGGCGGCACGCGAAACAGCTGATTCTCGTGCCGCTGCTCCCCCTCCCTCCCAGGCTTGAGAGCCTGGGAGGGAGGGCGAGTAGCGGCGCGCGAATCAGCTGTTTCGCGCGCCATGGCAGCAGCAGCGGAGGTGAGCTAGGGTGGCCGGGGCACATTTTTAGGGGCGGCGTTCTGGCGCCAGCCATGCCGCCCCTAAAAATGTGCCGCCCCAAGCACCAGCTTGTTTTGCTGGTGCCTAGAGCCGGCCCTGCTTGGTGTAAAAGCTGCATGACATTTGTCCATGCAGGAGGCTGCAAATCTGTCAGGATGAGCCCTAACTTTTTTACACAACTGCAGATTAAAGCAGAACAAGCAAATTGGGTGGGGAAAACACAGATAGCAGCAGACAGTTATACTTGCAAAGAATTATGTTGGTTACTCTAGCAAGATTTCATCTTGCAAGGTACTTGGAGCTCTCAGCTTCCAGTAAAGGCTGCAAAAATTGAGGGTGCCGAGCACCATGCAGGAGACACTCAGCATCTTGCAGAATCAGGCCCTACATTGCCTTTGGCTATATTACGTTACACTATTGATAGGCTGGCTGCCTCCCTCCATGGACACCACTTTTCAGTGCATTCCTCTCCTAATCCAAGCTGCTTGTATCTAGTTATCGATTTCCATCTTGCTTGCAGCTACTGATTTTTTTTTTAACTGAGCCTTGAATATGAAATCTCCATAGATTTGTAATTCCTCCCACCTTCACTCGCTCCTACAGTGAATGGGAAGTTTCCCTACTTCCATTCCTACCATATGTTTTTTTGTGGGAAATTTGCTCACTGCACTTAGAGCTGTAGCCACGCAGGAATTATTTGAGCATTGCTTTTTTTTTTTTCTTTTTTTGCAATGTGAGTTTTAGCTCCACATTAAAATGGTGCAAACTTCTCCCCTTCCCCAGTCTTTCATTTTCTTTTTCACAAACACTCCCCTTCCAAAGCTATGATCAACAGTGTTGGACAAAAGTGAAGGCAGGTTTTGATTATTTATTTGGATTTAAAATAAGTTGGCTATGTAAGCGTCCTGATGTTAATAACATAATAAAGCCCCCGTAGGATTAAGTAATCAGTTTAACAGGATTAATATCACCCATCATTCTGGTAGCTATCTCCCCTCCTTCTAAATGGCAATTCCTAGCCCTTTCCAGTCACTATGCAGGCTGCAGAAGCAGTCGCTGGCTCATTCAGGCTGATTCTGCACCTCCTGCAGTGTCCCCTTTCTGCATTGGATCACAATGGAACTTAAGTGGCTCCAATGATGCAGCACTGACCTCATTTGGGAATTGTAAGGATGTATTGCTGCTTTCAACTAGCTTTATGGTTGGTGGGGAAGAGGGAATATACTTTTTCTATGAGGGATATAATAGTGGTTGTTCCTTTAATTAGATATCAATTGTTTACAAATGAAATACAATTCAATACACCTAGAAACACAAAGTGACAATAGGATTGAATTGGAAATCAAAGGCCACATTATGTTAATCCATCAGTTGTGGTGGTGGTTATCCATTATTAACATTTTAGCAATTCTGCCAAGAAAGACTTCAATGGGCTTTGGATCAGGCCCTGGGTCAGTAATTGGTATTATCTCAAGTTAGATTGAAAATCAAACTCTAAAATTTGATTCTCTGTTGCCCTGCAATTTGTGTTGTCCTTTTCACCTGTGCAGGTTGGGTGTAAAACATGGCTGTAATATTTTACATCCACTTTGATTAGACATAAATGATGGCCCAAGATTCAAGGCAATGGAAAACCAGCCTGTCAATAAAGCACATAGCATACTGTGGACCTGATCAGACACCCATTGAAGTCAATAGGATTTGACATTGGTGAGAGCTGGATCACACCCTGTAGAAATATATTTGATTGACTCCTGATATCAGTGGTAGGAGTTGCTTAGCACTTTGTAGTATGGAGCCCATAAAGACACCTGCAACTTCATTTTGAATTATTTGAAAACCGCAGGCTTGATAGTTAGTTCCTGAAAGGTGCCTAAGAGAATTAGGCACCCAACTGCCATTGCATTTCAGTGGTATCTAGGCACCTAACTCCCTTAGGGTCCTCTGAAAATCTCAATCTTTTTAATCTTATGCCAAGTGGGCAAGTTAGAATTCTGTTGCATACATTAACCTTCCGATATAAGCAGATGAAAGTGTATGTTTGTATACCCTATCAGCAGGCTCTGCTGTATATCCTGTTTGCTAAATGCCACCATTTCAGTTCAAACCTTATAAAACACCTGTAAGGGAGTTGAAATGCTTTCTCTATGATTAAAATGTTTTTTACTTCATCTGCATAACACAGCACTACTTCAATTTACTTTCAACACACAAAGGCTAATTAGTCTTCTGGCTGGTCAACAGTGTGGTTACATCTTTAAATCTCTGTCCTACAGTGTAGAAAGGATTTTTTTTTTTTATTTATTGAAAACCCCACCCATATCTCTGCAGTATCTGCAGCATGAATTAGAAAGTCCACTGGGACATCTAGGTCAGCATGAGCAGATCTGACATCAGTCTGCAGAATATGCCTGCAATCAACAGCGCTGTAGGATTCTCCCCCCCCCCCCCCCCTTAAAGAGACTTCTTTTCACATGGCAATGAAAAATTAAAGTGCCTCTGCAGAATGTCACATCCAAAGGCGACTCTCTGCATCAGAAAATCCTTCTGTCTCTGCACAGAGAAAATGTATATAATCCAATAACCTACATTTGCTAATGCAATACTGAAATGCCCTAATGCACTTTGAAACACAACAGGGATTTAAAAGTAAAGCAGATTAAATCAGAGAGAAGCATCTATTTTGTAAATATGAAAACCAAACTGCATCAGCTGATAATAAAAACTCTCAGCAGCAGAACCTAGGGCCAGATTCTGATCTCTGTGAAAGTGCTGCATAACTGTAGTAAACCAATTTAATTTCAAAAGAATGACTCTGGATATGCATTAGTGTAAATAGCAGCAAGATCTGGCCCTAATTTAACACAACTGCACCAAGATATCATTACTTGCTTCTGTTTCCTTAACTTCAGATGCTGCCTGCTTGTGTTGCTTACAACTTTTTTTAAACAACTATAGAGTGGAGCTTTGTTCTGGTTTCCTTTGCTTTCACACACTGGGACTGACTCTCCTATAAACTTGCACTAGTTTTACACCACTGTAACCACACTGACCACAGTGGAATTACTCCTGAGTTACCCCAGTGTGAGATCAGGATCTCAGTTACCCTGGTTTTGTGCTGGTGTAGACTTCAGTGGAGTTACACCTGACAACATCATATCCAATAATAGAATTTGACCCAAAGGTTGTGAATAAATCAACAGGGAAGGGGGCATGCCTCCCTTAGCATCTATTCTTCATAGCAAGATGGAACCTTGTAGCATTCCTTGTGCTAGTGAAATCCCTGCTTCGCCATAGGATGGGGATGTAAAAATCTAGTCTTGCTTAGATCACCAAAGGTGTGTTAGCCAGTATTATGTATCTATCACCCTGTTAACTGTGTCAGTGTGACCATTTCCAACTAAGAAAATGGGCAACTATGGGCAGCGTCTGCATAATCTCAAAGAAAAATGACCCACAATCTCTCTTCAAATCTACTGCTGTTGGAGACATAGCCAGGGGAAATATGCAGAGTCAAAGGGATTTCACCCCAGCTGTGAGAGAGAACCACATGTCAAAGGGGAGAATAAAAGATGGAAATATTCAATGTTCCACTGACAAGTATGAAAAATGTGACGGAAGTCAGTCTAAGTGGAGGGTGGAAGGATCAACTCAAATGTTTATCTCAGGAAGGAGTGTTTTTAAAAGCATGGCTAGCTGTTTTAGAATCCTTTAATAAGCAGGTGGCTACTTTAGATTAGAAATTCCAGGGGGTTGAAATTCACTGTGCATCTTCTACCAAATGGAGTGGAAGTGGCTCAACACCTCTGAAAATCCAGCCATATCTGTGATGTTCATGGCATACAAACAGGAAAGTTAGAATATTGTGTGTTTTATCATTCTGGAAGGTTGCAGTGCAGCACTCCTTTATTTCTTAAAACCGGGAACTCTCACGCACCCGAACCAGAAACAGAGAAAACCGGCTGCTCCCTAAGGCAGAGGCTGGGTCTTTGCAGATTGACTGAAGAAAACCCACATCACACACTGCTCTACAGAGTCCTCTAGCCTGCAATCAGAAGAACCAGGAAACCCCTTACAAACTTAGTTATAGCTTGTAATTTTAATACAGTTCTCAAGATGTCACTGGTATCTAAATCTGGCACCAGAAAACCAAGGCACTCTAAGTTAGAGGCCACTTCTGGGGCCTATTTACCCATCTGTGAAATAAGTATAATTTGAGATCCAGAGTTCCCTTAGAACATTTTCAGGGGACTTCTCAATATTTTCTATTGAATTGTAGTTGATGGACTGACTTACGAAACCCCAAAGATACAAGACAGGAGTAGATGATGTGTACTCCTAAAATAGTGGATGAACACTGTCTTACTCTAAGAACACAAGAGACTTACTGGTGGTGTATTAAAAACGTATCATACCTGGCAGCTGGCTGGAAAGTAGTACCAGAGTCAGAGTTAAGATTAGGAGAGTCAGGCAATTGCCCAAGGTATCAGAACTAGACAGGAATCCTTAGTGAATATTTATCCCTGCTAACCAGATTCTGAGATGCAAAGGCCATTCCTGGATGGTACGCTTCCATCACTTAAATTATGGCAAGCTTAGATAGGGGTCTGGTAGTTGGATCCTCGTGCCTCTATAGAGCTCCATTGACTTCAGTGGGATTCCCTGGGGGGAAAGGGTCTGCCTTTGTGTATCAGATTGCAAAGTAAAGACTTTATTTCTTATTAGTAGAGGTGACTGTAAGTATTTTCCTATATTCTATTCTAACACGAACATCTGCCAACACTTGAAGGCAGTAAAAATGTCACTTGGCAAGTAAAAAAAGGTGACACAGCTTTAAATTCCATTGATATACAGTGGAATAAGAAAGCTTTGGAAGGACAAAGTGGGGGAAAATGTTAAATATTCTTCTACAAACAGGAACTACACCTCATAAATGGAGACAGGTGGCGTGTGTGAGAACTTGTCAGTCTGAATGTGACACGCTAACATTTTCTTTGCTTGTTTCTTTTTGAAATTCTACCAAGATCAACTAGCAAATGATGCCAATTCTTTGTTCTAACCTCTTTATTTCCAATTATGGGGCTGAAAAAAAATCCCTTAATATGGTAATTTATATAGAATTTTATTAGCATACTACTTTTGTAATAAAATCATGCAAATAATGATCCCAGTTGAGGAAAGCATCTCCAAGAAAATATTTGCACACCTGCTTAAAACTAGGGAGGCGCGTAAGTGCTGCCCTGAAAAAAAAAGGATGAACTTAAAATCCTGGTCATGGACCAAGATCCTAACATGTAAGGAACTGTACAAACACAGAACCAAAAGATAGTCCCTACCCGAAAGAGCAGGGGCCTGATTATCCACTGCCTTATGCCTTGTGCAGTCTTCTACATCTGTGCAAAATGGATGTGAGATGTTACACCTCCTCTGCGCAGCATCATGTCTTTGGTAAATGAAACCACTCTGGCTCCCTGTCAAGTAAAGTAAGTGAAATTCCAGTCATCTGGATTTGCTCTGGTAAATTGACTTAAATTAATAATAGATTTAAAGACGTGGGAGGCTGAAATGTGCTTTGCTTTTCTCAGTTCCTTGTTGTCACCTGACTTGCCTCTGGTATGTAAGGGTCTTGGTGGCCATCAGTTTGCAGAGAAATTGCTTAATTTCAAGGTGAGATCAAAAGCTTTCCACCCACTCAGCAGTCTTAAGTTCAGTGCTCTGTTCTAGAAGAGATTTGCTTGCATGCTATGTAGACGTGGTTTTAGGGATGTCATCAGTTGTCTGAAAACTTGCCCAATAGGTGTACAAAAATATATTGGCTACTATTTTTAAATGTATTTAGTTGTAATTTTTAACCCTCCATTCTATTACACGTTTTATGGAGGGCAGTGGGGTTAAGTGGATAGGGCACTGGACTGGGAGTCAGGAGACCTGGGTTTTATTCCTGGCTCTGCCACTGACCTGCTGCGTGACCAAGTTATTCCCTCTCTCTGCTTTGGTTTTCCCTCCCACATTTTTGACTATCTTGCATATTTGGATTATAAGTTCTTTACAGCAGGGATTTTCTTTCCCTAAATGTCTGTATAGTGCCTATCACAATGGAGCCTTGATTTCTGATGGGTGGGACCTCTAAACATTAATGTCATACAGATAATCATAAAGATCTTATTAAAAACTTCCTTGCTTCCCTTTATGAAAGAGATCAATCTAAAAAAATCTGATTTCCCCCCCCTAGATTATTGAAAAATCATGAGCCAAATTCATGCCTGTGTAATTCCAAGGAAGCTGTACTGGATGGGAGTTTGATCCAGTAGGCTTGGATTTTCCTGTTGGTAATAGTGGGATACAGTTACAACAGGAGTAGCTATTTTTGTCAATGGACTCAGAGTGGTGTAAGAATAAGGCTCAATGTTTTAAACATTGCAGTATAAGTACATTTGGGGTCCAGGAGATATGTTCTGATCCTATTTCTATACTGCCCTGCATCTTATAGCCATTTACACCTATGGAGAGCGGTATAAAATAATACCGTTCTGATCTGCCAGTGCATTACAACCACTTGAGGCTGGTGTGAATCATGACACAAGGCTGAAGACAGTGGAGAAGCAGGCTCACGCCCAAAAGGTTTTATAAGCTTATGTTTGTGGGAACTGCATGTGTGGCTCAAGACCTGATATAAGAGTTTAATTCCTATATTGAAAACCTTGTAATAGAAAGGCAGTATGAAATGTGAGATGCTTATGGTCTCTGAACTTACTCACTATGTCTGGAAGACCATTGGTTTTGTATAGTCCCATAAAATTTTATGTCTGCTGTCAAAGCCTGTCGATTCCTTCTAAATTCTAAAACAAAATCTTCCACTCAAAATCTGCTCTCAGCTTTATAGCTGTAGAATGCCATCCTCCATGCACAAACCGCTCACTGAGCAGTTTTGCCCAAAGGAGGTCCCTTTTTCAACCCGAGGGACCATAGCTTCTTTTCTAACTGAAATCCCCAGTCTGTGCAGGTTCACCCCTGCAAGGTGCTGACCTCTCTGGCCTTGATTCAGCAAAGCACATGGTTTACTTTAAGCATCTGAAAAGCAGCCCCATGGAAATCATAGGACTATTCACATGCTTAACTTGAACGTGTGCACAAGTGATTTGCTGGTTCAGTACCACAGGGAGCACTGTAGTATCCTCCTTTTTAAAAAAGAACTGCCATAGCACAGCCAGTGACAGAATTCCTGCAATAGAAACACCAGCCATCTAATTAAGGTGAAATTCACACTTCTGCAAGGCGCTAGCACGCACTCTGTATCCCATGTAAACCCTCAAAATGGGGTTTAAGTGAAATTTAAGGGGTCTATAGCTCTTGTGCTGGCATACAGGTGAATATCGCCTCTAGTGAATGAGAAATGGGTTTACAACATCCATTTAATCTACTTATTTATTATTTTATTATATTGTGAGGCTTACTTAATCAAAGCTCGTCAACTGCTTTGAGCTCAAAGGAGAAATGATGAAGGGCAGATGGATTAAGGCTGTAGATGGATTAATAAGAGACCATTTTATGCTACAAATATGCTACAGGGCGAGATTCAGCCTCTAAGGTTCCCTATGTTCTAGGTCAGAGGGTCGTTTGTATCAGCCAGTCTCCTCCTAGTCAGTCAATGCTTCTCTGGCAATAATGGAGTCTCTCGCCCTTGTGAACTGTATTTGGCAAACAAAGGGCGTGGCAGGGAATTGAAAGATTAGAGTTCCAAGATTATTTGAAAACAAATCTTGCTAGCCTGCGGACACAGAGCATGCACATGTGGCACATGAATAGAGGATAATAAGCTTTTATAAAGAACAATTCATCCAAGGATCTGAAATAATTTCCCAAGTATTAATTAAGCCTCCCTATTAAGTAGGTATGTGCAATTATATTTTGCAATTGGATAAACTGGCCCAGTGAAGTGACTTGACTTGTCCAGTGTTCAATAGTGAATCAGTAGACAAGTCAGGAATAGAATCTAGGAGTCCTGACATTAAATTCCTTGCTGTAATTACTAAATGAAGTTCGTTCCTAATGCTGGGGAGAGAATTCAGGAGTCCCCACTCCCGTGCCCTACTCGAACCACTAAACAAAGCTGGGAATAGAAGCTGGGAGTTCTGGCTCCCAGCTCCCTGTTCCAGCAGCTCTGCCTTGGCCGGATATGAATTGGAACAGTTAAATAAAGATGTAATATATTTTCAGTCTTTTTGCAGCCCAGAAGTCATTGCAAGTGGCAGATGAAAGATTTGCTTAAAAACAAAACCTCCTATTAAAAAGAGAGGCTGAAATGCCCTCTAATTACAGTTTGAAGGGTGATAAGATGCCTCAGACAATGAGCCTTGGCAAAGGAATTTGATCGGTGCCCAGAATAGCAACCCATAATGGAATGTGGTAATGTGACTGCCCCTCCCAAGTGATAGCCAGTCTGACTTTGCCTCTAACAGGCTACAGTTATGCGCTGCAGTGGCAAGAGGGAATTGAGACTCCCTTAAGCAATAATTTCCAGCTGCTGCTGCAGTCATTCAAAAGGAGTCTTTTGTTGCAACTCACTAATGTAGGCAGCAGGACTCTGGGTACAGGTTTTTCAGAGATGAAAATGAGTCAAATTACAATAAAAAGCCTGTAAGGGCTAGATCATTCAATGGTGCAAATCAGAATAACTCCATTAACTTTAGTAGAGCTATGACCATTTATACCAGCCGAAGATCAGACCCTCTATACTTTACAGGCACAAAATATGTTGCAAAGTTGAATGTTTGCAGATGTAAGTGGAATTCTTTGTAGGGTAAAATGAATCTGCAAACTCTTCGTTATACTGATATGGTGAAACCTAAAGGCCCCAAATGAGGTAAGGGCCCCTTTGGGCTAAGCAAAAAATACAAGTACAAAAATACAGTAGGATACAGTGCCTGCCCTGAAGAACTTGAAGGATAACTAGATGAAGTGTGAAAGGAAATAAAAGTCTGGAGAAGTGAAGGTCATACAGCAATTTAGCAGCAAAGCCAGGTACAAAACCCACATCTCCTGGCTCCCAGGTCAGTGCCCTACTCTCTGAATCACACTGCCTCTTTGATTTTGCTTTTTTTACAAAAATTAAGATTTGTAGTTTATATTGTGTGTTTTCAGCACTGTGAGTTTGTTATAAGCATGTTCCATTCTGATTTGCTGATCTATAAAGACTTGGCCGCAGCACTCTATACATCAAGGACACTTTAACATCCTTTTAAAATGGCACTGGAACTTGATACTTTGACCAGCATGTTGAAGGCAAGCTTCTGTGAGCCTCCTTCAACACTGTACTATTGCGTGTCTTTACAGGTCTGCTCCAAAGCTCATTGAAGCAAATGGGAATCTGTCTGTTAATGTCAGTGGAGTTTAGCTCAGGCTCGAACAGTTCACTAATATTAACCTTTAAAATCAATGAAACAGTTAGGTGGTGCCTTTCAAACACAAGCCCTCTGAGTGGATTACAGTAGCCAAATCAATTAAAAATACTAAACCAAATGCACACTTAGCATTTCCAGAAGTCCACATTCTGGAAAGAGATATTGTTAATTGATGGGCAATTCCCCAGGAAGATCTGGAGACTCAAAGATAAGATCTATGCTAGAATCCATATATTGTCAGATGAATGAGATGGGGAATGCAATGGTTCTGATTCTGGTCTCTCAGCAGTAGCTGGGTAATCAGCAGTAATGACAATGCCTGTGTAAAGCTGCATCAGTAAGATCAGAATCAGGCTCACAGTTATTTAAACAGCTCCTTTGAATGAAAGAACAGGAGTACTTGTGGCACCTTAGAGACTAACAAATTTATTAGAGCATAAGCTTTCGTGGACTACAGCCCACTTCTTCGGATGCATATAGAGTGGAATACATATTGAGGAGATATATACACACACATACAGAGAGCATGAACAGGTGGGAGTTCATGCTCTCTGTATGTGTGTATATATATCTCCTCAATATTTATTCCACTCTATATGCATCCAAAGAAGTGGGCTGTAGTCCACGAAAGCTTATGCTCTAATAAATTTGTTAGTCTCTAAGGTGCCACAAGTACTCCT